>NC_037676.1:89203933-89483640 GCF_003255815.1 Theropithecus gelada
TAGTGGTGACAAAATCTCTAAGCATTTGCTTATCTGTAAAGGATTTTATTTCTCCTTCACTTATGAAACTTAGTTTGGCTGGATATGAAATTCTGGGTTTAAAATTCTTTTCTTTAAGAATGTTGAATATTGGCCCCCACTCTCTTCTGGCTTGGAGAGTTTCTGCCGAGAGATCTGCTGTGAGTCTGATGGGCTTCCCTTTGTGGGTAACCCGACCTTTCTCTCTGGCTGCCCTTAAGATTTTTTCCTTCATTTCAACTTTGGTGAATCTGGCAATTATGTGTCTTGGAGTTGCTCTTCTCGAGGAGTATCTTTGTGGCGTTCTCTGTATTTCCTGGATTTGAATGTTGGCCTGCCCTACTAGGTTGGGGAAGTTCTCCTGGATGATATCCTGAAGAGTGTTTTCCAACTTGGTTCCATTTTCCCCCTCACTTTCAGGCACCCCAATCAGACGTAGATTTGGTCTTTTTACATAATCCCATACTTCTTGCAGGCTTTGTTCATTTCTTTTTCTTCTTTTTTCTTTTGGTTTCTCTTCTCGCTTCATTTCATTCATTTGATCCTCAATCGCTGATACTCTTTCTTCCAGTTGATCGAGTCGGTTACTGAAGCTTGTGCATTTGTCACGTATTTCTCGTGTCATGGTTTTCATCTCTTTCATTTCGTTTATGACCTTCTCTGCATTAATTAGTCTAGCCGTCAATTCTTCCACTTTTTTTTCAAGATTTTTAGTTTCTTTGCGCTGGGTACGTAATTCCTCCTTTAGCTCTGAGAAATTTGATGGACTGAAGCCTTCTTCTCTCATCTCGTCAAAGTCATTCTCCGTCCAGCTTTGATCCGTTGCTGGCGATGAGCTGCGCTCCTTTGCCGGGGGAGATGCGCTCTTGTTTTTTGAATTTCCAGCTTTTCTGCCCTGCTTTTTCCCCATCTTTGTGGTTTTATCTGCCTCTGGTCTTTGATGATGGTGATGTACTGATGGGGTTTTGGTGTAGGTGTCCTTCCTGTTTGATAGTTTTCCTTCTAACAGTCAGGACCCTCAGCTGTAGGTCTGTTGGAGATTGCTTGAGGTCCACTCCAGACCCTGTTTGCCTGGGTAACAGCAGCAGAGGCTGCAGAAGATAGAATATTTCTGAACAGCAAGTGTACCTGTCTGATTCTTGCTTTGGAAGCTTCCTCTCAGGGGTGTACTCCACCCTGTGAGGTGTGGGGTGTCAGACTGCCCCTAGTGGGGGATGTCTCCCAGTTAGGCTACTCAGGGGTCAGGGACCCGCTTGAGCAGGGAGTCTGTCCCTTCTCAGATCTCAACCTCCGTGTTGGGAGATCCACTGCTCTCTTCAAAGCTGTCAGACAGAGTCGTTTGCGTCTGCAGAGCTTTCTGCTGCTTTGTTATTGTTTTCTGTGCCCTGCCCCCAGAGGTGGAGTCTACAGAGACAGGCAGGTTTCCTTGAGCTGCTGTGAGCTCCACCCAGTTCGAGCTTCCCAGCAGCTTTGTTTACCTACTTAAGCCTCAGCAATGGCGGGCGCCCCTCCCCCAGCCTCGCTGCTGCCTTGCCGGTAGATCACAGACTGCTGTAATAGCAATGAGGGAGGCTCCGTGGGTGTGGGACCCTCCCGGCCAGGTGTGGGATATGATCTCCTGGTGTGCCTGTTTGCTCAAAGCGCAGTATTGGGGTGGGAGTTACCCGATTCTCCAGGTGTTGTGTGTCTCAGTTCCCCTGGCTAGGAAAAGGGATTCTCTTCCCCCTTGCGCTTCTCAGGTGAGGCAATGCCTCGCCCTGCTTCAGCTCTCCCTGGTCGGGCTGCAGCAGCTGACCAGTACCGATCGTCCGGCACTCCCCAGTGAGATGAACCCAGTACCTCAGTTGAAAATGCCGAAATCACCGGTCTTCTGTGTCGCTGGCGCTGGGAGTTGGAGACTGGAGCTGCTCCTATTCGGCCATCTTGCTCCGCCCCCCACCTCCAATACTTCTTTATTGTGCATTGACACTGAGACTCCTGTTCTTTTTCCATGAATATTTAAAGCTTGCGATCATAAAAATCACATTAGCTAGTTCCAATTGGAACTTCAGAGGGCAGACCTCAGTATACATAAAATTCAAACTTTGAGAAGGGTGAATTTATTGTTATTAAATTCATTAGGAGTTATGTAGCTTTATTTTCCAAATCATTATTCTTCATTTGAATGAAATCTTACTTACTTATTATGAGGACTCTATTTTGATATTATTTGCTTACTTTAATGAGTGTCTTCTTCTACTGTATTCACCTGGTTCTATTGAAAGACGTCTGTAAACTCTTTCTGTTGTACAATTACAAGGTTATAAGACACCAGACCATTCTACGATGCTGGCATAAAGCGAAGAATATATTTGTATTTCTGTTTCATCACTGTACTTTGAAACTAAATTAACATGTAAAAAACTTGATAGCTGTTTACAAAATATAAAGTGGGTAGCTTTGCAATATGGCTTTTAAAATAAATATTTAAAGTGCATTCAAAAGCATGTTTAGTGTAGAAATATGTGAGAAGTATTAGAAACACAGGCAAGTAGAAAGGACTATAACTGATTCAAACTTCTACTGTTCAGAGAGAAGCATTGTGAAGACAAGTTTTCTTATCTTCTCTCTCTCTCTTCATATGGGTAGATATGAACATAAATATCTACTGATAAATACATATAATATTTAGAATTAACTGCACATGTCGTACTGCTTTTTTATTTAATAATAACATATCATAAACCTGGTTTCATGTCAGTAAATATTATAACGTTGCTTCCAAGGTGGTATTCATGGGGTGGATTTAGCATCGTTAATTAAGCAAATTCCTTAATGTTGGACAATGGAACATGAAGTGGACACTTACTAAAAGAGGTTCTGGTCACCTTGAACTTTGAGTATGAGGTTGTGCTTACATACACATGTGATTAGAAAGTGCAAAGAAAAATAGGGTTCAGGAATGAATTATATGTTACATATATGCAAGATATGCAAGAAAATACATTGTACTCAACTTTAAAGTTAAGGAGTGGGGACAATATGCATATAAAATATAATAGGATAGAATTTTCTTTGTCATTCCTATGGACTTAAGGAAAACAACTCTGAGGACTCTTGTCACAGACTTGAAATTCTCATCTGTGCTTGGACAAGACTCTGAAACACACCAACTGTGTATTTTCCTGCCTTTGGTAAATCTGGAGTTATTAACCGATTCTAAAGAACATTAGACTTAAAAAGACTATGTAAAGCCCAAAGAATAAAGGTAAAATTTTAAAAGTTGTTCAGCCTTGAATATAATAATAGGTGATTGTCAACAAACACTTAGTTCATACCATGGCAATTATGATGTGGCATAAGTAGATACTAAAATGCTTTTTTCTTCCCGGTGTCATAATGAACTTTCATATTTACTAAAGGATAATATTTTTCTCTGAATAATTTCAACTTTTACTCAATATCCTACATATGCTATTTTAATAACACATTTAAAAATGATTAGATTTAAATATACTCTATAGTATTTCCTCACCTAAAGATGTACAGATGCTTCTTGAAAGCTCTTCATGATGATTTCACACACACACATACACATACACACATATACATGCATGCTGTCTTATTTAATGTCATATAAGACTATGCTTTTAGAAAGCTGTACTATTCCATTCAATTATTTCTCCCTGCCACCCCACTTATGTACACATTCTTCAACTTGTTGCACTACTATAATTATAAACAAGACATAATCGTTTTCCTTCAGGGCCTTATAATTTATGTCCTAGGGTTATACTCATGTAGACATAGAAAATACTAATAAAAAGGCAGTTTATATAAGGAAAAATTATTTAAAAGTACTCTGGGAATATTGGGGTGATAAATTCAGTTGCGATTAGCCAAAGTTTCTTGAAGAAATCAAGATTCAAACTACGTCTTAAAGGAAGAGCAGAACTTCAATAGGAAAAGTATCAGGAGGAGAGGTCTTGTAAGTGCCCATGGCCACACTCCTGTGACACTATCTTCTGTCTCCCTGATGCACCTATGGCCTCACTGGCAGCTCCATATAATCAATTGACAAGGAAGAGGAGATGACTTGTTTACAGATGATTCTCTGTACGATATGCAGGCACCACCTGAAAGTGGACAGCTGCAGTACTACAGCCCTTCTCAGGGACAGCCCTGCAGGACAATGGTGAAGGGAAATCCTGTTACCTAGAGATTTTAGTTCCAGAAGAAGGAATACTTTCCCCCAGGAGTCACAATGATCCAGTAGAACTGGAAGTTAAGACTGGCACCCTGAGCTTTGGGCTTCTCATACCTCTGAATCAATAGACAAGGAAGGGAATTATGGTATTTGCTGGGGTGTTAGATCCTGACCACCACAGTGGAGGTAAGGAAGAGTATGCCTGACATACAGGATATCCTTTAGTGCATCTTTTAGTATTGTCTTAGTAACTAAAATTAAGGAAAATTACAACAATCCAATCCAGGCAAAAGTGTGAATGGCCTTGAGGAATAAAGTTTCTTGTTACCCCACCAGGTAAAAAACCATGATCATCTGAGGTGCTTGCTAAAGGCCAAGGGAAATCAGAATTAGTAGTAGAACAAGGTAGTGATAAATACCAGCTATGATCAGTTACAGAAAAGAGTACTGTAATCATTATGTGTATTTCCACTTTATTAATTTATGAATTCATTTCTGAGTATATCTACCTAGATCAAGCATGTATCTTTGTATTCTTTCCTCTCTTATCCCCTTATCATGTAATATAAGATGTGTTGACTTTATAACAGTATTTAACTATTGCTAATTTTACATCATAGTGTCAAATTATGGGCTATCAGGAGGAGAGTAAATACCACTCAAAGCTTTTATCTCCTCTTCTCGGGAAGGGGTTAGTGTGTTTTTCGTTATATGCAGGATATTTGTATTATGGTAGGTAGATTGTTACTGTCATCATCTGAAGATCAAGTATGGCTTAAAGAGCTGCGTATGGGTGCCAAGTTGACAGGCATGGATTTGTAATGGTTAATTTTATGTGTCAATTTGACTGGATTTAGGGATGTGCAGACTGCTGGTAAAACATTATTCCCGAGTGTGTTTGTGAGTATGTTTCTGGAGGAGATTGGCATTTGAATTAATAGACTGAGTAAAGAAGATACACTTTCACAATTTGGTTGAGCATTATTTAATTGGTTGAGGGCCTGAATAAAACAAAAAGACAGAGGAACAGCAAATTTGCTCTCTATGCTTGATCTGGGACATCTATCTTCCCCTTTTCTCAGACCTTAACATTACTAGTTCTCAGGCCTTTGAGCTGAGACCAGGACACTACCTGCCCTCTTGGGTCTCAGGACTATGAATTTGGACTAGGATGACATGACTGGCTTTCCTGGGCTTCCAGTTTGCAGACAGCAGATTGTGGGACTTCTCAGCCTGTATAACTGCATGAACCAATTCCTCATAAAAATTTCTTCTATGTCTATATCTATGTATATACCTATATCCCATTGGTTCTGTTTCTCTGAAAAACTCTGACTAATACAATAGGATTAAGCATGAGGATTTCGGATTCAGACAAAATAGGCTCAAATTTAGCTTTTCTCTGTTCTGACAATGGCCTAAAATCATACGCTCTTTAAATCTATTTCTTCACATAAAGAATAGAAAAATACAATGGATACTATCTAACTCATAGCCTTTGTGAGAAGATTAGTTGGGCAACATTTGTACCAAAATAAACATTCAATTTCAATGGTGACTTGTCAAATCGAAGCTCTAGCACCTGAGACACAGGGCTGACACATAATAGTGGCTCAACAAGTATTTCTTAAATGAATGAGTTATGCTAGAAAGATCAGCTGGAGCAAAAAAATAGAGGTATACATAGGGTAAGCTAGGGGAATGGTGACAAAATTTGTATGACTGACCATAGGGAGAGCAGTGATGATGTGGATCAGGTGAGTTTTGTTTGTATGAATAGGTGGCCTTGAGGGAGGTAATGAGGGAATGGGCCAGGTCAATGTCAGTGGAGTCAGAAGGAATCAGATATGAGATTGAACTATTTAAAGAAATTTATGATTGTTTGGATGTGGTGTGAGAGAAAGGTATAAAATGACTCTGATATTCATATGAGAAAATTTCCAAAGGGTAGAGTTGATCCATTCTGTTTAGATACCACACATTTGACATCTTTTGGGGCAGCTTATTTACCGTAGAATAAAGGCACAAATGCTGAGATTGGAGGCAGAAACCTTAATGCTTCTTACTTCGCTCTTCCACTTAATGTATGTGCTACTTTAGGGAAGTTAATACACCTCTTTAAGCCTCATTTTCTCAATTTCTAAAATAGGAATGATTATTGTTATGAACTGAATATTTTCCTGTCTTAAAGTTTATATGTTGGAATCTAGCTCCCAATGTGATGGTATTTGAGGTGGGCCTTCGGGAGGTAACTAGGTAATGAGGATGGAGCCATACCACAAAAGGCATTAGTGACCCTATAAGAAGGGGCCAAAGAGGTAGTAGCCCACTCTTTTTCTGACATGTGAGGTCATAACAAAAAGTCATTAGTCTGCAACTCAGAAGAGGACTTTCCCCATAACTTGACCAGGCTGGCACCCTGATCTCAGGCTTCTGTCCTCCAGAATTGTGAGAAATATATTTCTGTTGTTTATAAGCCACCCAGCCTGTACTTTGTTGTAGAAGCCCAAACTGACGGAAACAATAGTATTCATAGTTTTTGTTTGTAAAGAATGAAATGTTATACAGAATTAATTGCTCTTGCTTGATTTTGGTCCAGATATTTTGAAACAAGGTTTACCTTGTTTTACCTAAGAGGCAGACTTTAGAATATTAGAGATAATTGATTTGGCAATAGGAATTGTTAGGAAAAAAATTTAGGTAGTTATAGCTACATTTAAGTGAAGTTGTAAACCAAATGATTAGGAGAATGTAAGCTCTGCTAGGGCAGGGCCTTTATTTTCTTTGCTGCTGTGTTTCTAGCACCAAAAAGAGTGATAAACACACACAGGTTGAGTATACCTATTCAAAATCCAAAACATTTTTTCAACCAAATTTTTTGAATTTATTATAATCTTGCTTCTCTACAACTAATGATTCTCCTGGTTTGCAAACCATGTCTGCCTTTATTTACCTAGACAAACACAGAATAGCATTTCCAATAGGGGAGGCTCACACAGAAAACAAAGTATAGAGTGTGTGACCTCAATAAGGCATTCAGGAAAGGTTTAAGCCTTCTTTCCCTCAGACCAGATTTCCTTAGGATGCTCTGATATTGGTGTTGCATTCTTCTAAAAGTAGAATCAAATCTCCAATCAGGCTGTGTTCTCTGCCATGTGTCACTCTCATAATATCAGAAGAGAGTCTTCGATTCTTTATTGCTTGGGGAAACATTCTTTGAGGTAAGTGCAGTTTGCCAACTTGCACATCCAGAAGCGTTTTGGATTATTTTCAGATTTTGGAATACATGCATTACATTGACCAGTTGAGTATCCCTACTTCAAAAATCTCCAATGAGTGTTTTCTTTGAATGTCATGTCAGTGTTCAAAAAGCTTAAGATTTTGGAGCATTTCAGATTCTCGACATTTAGATTGGGATGCTCAACCTGTAGGAGGCTCTCAATAAAGATTAATTATAAGAATAAACAAACAATAGCCATGGAGCTGCAGTTCTGAGGAAGCCAGGAAAGAATACTTAGTTTGGATACTAAATAGAAGCTGGAGAGTGTAGTCAATAGAATTGGAGATAAAAAATATTGGTGAAGCTTAGATATATAAATTTTTTCAGACTAAGGTGGAGGAGAGCACAAGAAAGAAAAACAGAATAAATAAGAACTAACTACTCATGAATCAGGTTTGTAGGAAAATAAAGATTAGAACTGGAAATATAAAGTGGGGGATGCAGTTAATGTTGGCCCTGTGCTCTTCTCATCTGTACACATTGGATAATATTATCTATTCCATGCCTTTAAAGCACATCTATTGGAGCATGACTCTTGAATCTCATTCTAAATCTGAAATCTCTTTTAAGGTCTCAACCTATATAACCAATGACCTGTTACTAAATACCACCATTTGGATTCCACAAAAAACCCCAGGCTCAAGTGTAAAAACCTGTACTTGTTTTCCTTCCCCAAATCACTCCTTATATATTTTCTATCCTTATGACTGGCACCTTCATCTATCTACTACCCACATCAGAAAATTAGCATTTCCCACCACATTAAAAAAATCCAACCATTCACTCAGCTTATAAAGGACAGAATCCCACTCAACGAATGTAGTTCTAAAATATATGGGGCTTAAGGATATAAAGAGAGTTTTTTTACCCAAGCACAGAAAAATTAATGATAATTCAAATGTTTTCTTACAAATAAGATGTTTAGGAAAGGCCAGGTGGTACACTAGATGAGATATTATAGATTTAACACTTTGAGATAAAAAACTCTGCTTATATTTGACACTATTATTTTCCCAGTGCTTAGCACAGTGCCTGGCATATAGGAAGGGCTCAATGAACTTAACTGGGACTCAGAAGATGCTTGGTGATCACAGAATGGTAGGAAAAGAAAATAGATAATAAGCTAATGAAACATGTACTAACAAGAGGAGTTATCTTTAAAGAGCAAGGGGGCCCTATTGACCAAAATCTTAATATCCTGAAGACAGAGTTGGTATCTATATTAGTCTGTTCTCACACTGCTATAAAGAAGTATCTGAGATTGGGTAATCCATAAAGAAAAGAGGTTTAATTGGCTCACGATTATGCAGGTTGTACAGGAAGCATGGCTTCTGAGGCCTCAGGAAACTTAAAATCATGGCAAAAGGTTAAGGGGAAGCAGGCACGTCTTATATGGCTGGAGCAGGAAGAAGAGAGAGATATTAATATTACATTAATATTTGACTGTTCATCATAAGGTATGGGAGATATCTTGCATATTTTCAGACTCTGACTGGCATATTCTCTGCCCAGAAGCAAGATCCACAGGAAGATACATTATACCATTTTTTTTTTTTTTTTTTTGCCTTGTAAGAGGTAGTCACAGCAGTAGTACAAAGGAAGGTAGGTGACAGTGATTTATAGCTTTAAAAAATCTTATCAGAAAATGAGAAAGATTAAAAACAAACTGGCTACACATTCAATTCACAAAGTTAGGAACAGAGAATTGAACAGACCCAAATAAGCAGGCAAGAAATAAATAATAAAGGGCATAGATCTGTGAAATACAATACAAAATAATAAGGACATGTAACTAAACTCCAGACATATTCTTGAGATGATTAATGATATAATGAGATCTCTGACAAGACTGACAAACAGAAAAAAAGAAAAATGACATGCAAATAGGCAAAATAGAATGTAAAAAGAAAAATTATCATTCACAACAGAGTAATAAATAATAGACTATTAAGATAATTATACTTTAATTAATTTAAAATTTAGTATGAAACATATGCCTACTTGAAAAAACATAAAAGACCACAAAATTAAAGGAAATCAAAAATTAAAGACTAATAAATGTGTAAATAATTTGAAATCATGTTCAAAGGCTCCCTTTCTGGAACTTCTGGGCCAAAATTCTAGCAAAGTTTGAAGAAGCTGTTATTCCAAACATAAAAATTCTTCTAGAAAATGAAAACTTAGCAAAATGTGCCAACGTATTTTATGTCGTTAGATTAAGCCTGATTTCAAACTAGATGGAGAGAACACAAGAGAAAATCTCTACTTACAAACACAGATGTGAATCTCCTTAATAAAATATTAATCAACAGAATTCAAAAGTGTATAAAAAATAATACATCATGAGAAATAGTTTATCTATTACAGTAAATTGATACCAGTAGAGTAGGGTGCTGCTGAAAAGATACCCAAAACTGTGGAAGCGACTTTGGAACTGGGTAACAGGCAGAGGTTGGAATAGTTTGGAGGGCTCAGAAAAAGACAAGAAAATGTGGAAAAGTTTGAAACTCCCTAGAGGTTTGTTGAATGGCTTTGACCAAAATGCTGTTAATTATACCAACAATGAAATCCAGGCTGAGGCGGTCTCAGATGGAGATAAGGAACTTGTTGGGAACTGGAGCAAAGATGACTCTTACTATGTTTTAGCAAAGAGACTGGCGACATTTTGCTCCTGCCCTAGAAATTTGTGGAACTTTGAACTTGAAAGAGATGATTTAGGGTATCTAGTGGATAAAATTTCGAAGCAGCAAAGCATTCAAGAAGTGACTTGGGTGCTGTTAAAGGCATTCAGTTTCGAAAGGGAAACAGCACAAAAGCTTGGAAAATTTGCAGCCTGACAATGCAATAGAAAAGAAAATCCCATTTTCTGAGGAGAAATTGTAGATGGCTGCAGAAATTTGCATTAAGTAATGAGCTGAATGTTAATCACAAGACCATGAGGAAAATATCACCAGGGCATGTCAGAGACCTTTGATGCAGCCCCTCCCATCACAATCCCAGAGACCTAGGAGGAAAAAGTGGTTTTGTGGGCTGAGCCCAGGGTCCCTGTGCTGTGTGCAGCCTAGGAACTTGGTGCCCTGAGTCCCAGTCGCTCCAGCCATGGCTGAAAGGGGCCAATGTAGAACTTGGGCCATGGCTTAAGAGGATGCAACTCCCAAGCCTTGGCAACTTCCACGTGGTATTGAGCCTGCAAGTGTGCAAACGTCAATAATTGAGGTTTGGAAACCTCTGCCTAGATTTCAGAGGATGGATGGAAATGCCTGGATGCCCAGGCAGAAGTTTGCTGTAGGGGCAGGGCCCTCATGGAGAACCTCTGCTAGGACAGTGCAAAAGGGAAATATGGGGTCAGAGCCCCCACACTGTGGCAGTGCCTAGTGGAGCTATGAGAAGAGGGCTACCATCCTCCAGACCCCAGAATGGTAGATCCACTGACAGCTTGTATTGTGCACCTGGAAAAGCCACAGACACTCTGTGTCAACTGTGAAAGTAGCTAGGAGAGGGGCTATACCCTGCAAAGCCACAGGGGTGGAGCCTCCCAAGACTATGGGAACCTACCTCTTGCATCAGCATAACCTGAATGTGAGACATGGAGTCAAAGGAGGTCATTTTGGAGCTTTAAGATTTGACTGGCATACTGGATTTCAGACTTGCATGGGGCCTGTAGCCCCTTTGTTTTGGCCAATTTCTCCCATTTGGAAGGTCTGTATTTATCCAATGCCTGTACCCGCATTGCATCTAGGAAGTAACTAATTTGCTTTTGATTTTATAGGCTCATAGGTGGAAGGGACTTGCCTTGTCTCAGATGAAACTTTGGACTGTGGACTTTTGAGTTTATGCTGAAATGAGTTGAGACTTTGGGGGACTGTTGGGAAGGCATGATTCATTTTGAAATGTGAAGATATGAGATTTGAGAGGGGCCAGGGTGGAATGATATGGTTTGGCTCTGTGTCCCCACCAAAACCTTGTCTTATAGCTCCCATAATTCCCACATGTTGTGGTAGAGACTCGGTGGCAGATGACTGAATTATGGGGGTGGGTCTTTCTCATGCTGATCTCATGATAGCGAATGGGTCTCATGAGATCTGATGGTTTTAAAACTAGGAGTTGCCTTGCACAAGCTCTTTGCCTGCTGCCATCCGCATAAAACATGACTTGCTCCTTCTTGCCTTCTACCATGATTGTGAGGCCTCCCAGCCATGTGGAACTGTAAGTCCAATACACCTCTTTCTTTTGTAAATTGCCCAATCTCAGGTGTGTTTTTATCAGCAGTGTGAAAATGGACTAATACAACAGGTATATTAATGTAAAAATGACATATTTTCTTCAAGATCAGAAATAAGACAAGAATTTCCCCTGTCACTGTCAATGTTTTACACAATACTGGCTGTTTTGGCAAATACCATAAGTAAAGCAAAGAATAAAAGAGGTATAAGAATTAGTAGGAGAGAGAAGTATCTGTTATTTGCAGATATTGTGAATATCTACTACAGGCTGAGTACCTCTCATCCAAAATGGTTGAGACTAGAAGTGTGTCAGATTTTAATTTTTTTTGGAATATTTGCGTATACCTAATAAGGTATCTTGGGGATGGGACCCCAAATCAAGACAAGAAATTTATTTCATGTACCCTTCATACACATAGCCTGAAGTTGATTTTATATAATATTTTAAATAACTTTGTGCACAAAACAAAGTTTTGACTGTGACCTCTCACATGAGGTCAGGTGTGGAATTTTCCACTTGTTATGTCATATTTGTGCTCAAAAGGTTTTGGATTTGGGAGCATTTCAGATTTTGGATTTTTGGATTAGGGATTCTTAACCTGTATGTCAGTTTCCTAGGAATGACATAACAAATTCCACAAATTGAGTGACTTGAAGCAATAGAAATTAATTCTGTCATATTTCATGAGACTGGAAGCCCAATGTCAAGGTGTCAGCAGGGTTCCTTCAGGAGGTTCTGAGGGGGAATCTATTATGTGCCTCTTTTCTAGTGTTGGTGGTTTCTGGGAATTCTTGACATTCTTGGCTTGTTGACACAGCATTCCAGTCACTGTCTTCATTACCACATGGCTGAATTCTTCATCTGTGTGTCTTTACATGGCCTTCTTATAAGGACACCAATCATTGGATTTAAGGCCCATCTTAATCCACTATGACCTCATTTTCACTAATTACATTGGCAAAGACCCCATTTCAAAAAACAATGACTGTCTTAAAGACAGGGTGGATGTAAATTTTGGGGGGACACTATTCAACCCAGTACACCTACATAGGAAAAAATATCCAACAGAATCAAGAGAAAAATTCATAATACATATGCAAAATTGCCAGACACAACATCAACGTTTAACAATCAATAACATTTCTATACACTATAACCATCTAGAAAATACAACCAGAAATAATGTATTTACAATAACAAAATTCATAGAGCTTATAGGAATAAACATATTAAAAATATACAAAACATCTATGAAGAAAATTGAAAGCTATATTGAAGTATGTTTTAAAATTTGAATATAATGAAAGAATAATAAATAAATAATAAATAAATTTGAATAAAAAGAAAGAATAAGCCCCAATGGGATAGCTTAATATGATAAAGATTTATATGTACATTATCTTATTAATTATAAATTCTATGCAATTCCAATCAAAACTTATCTTTTATAAGGAGCATGATCAACTTATTCTAAAATTGATATGAAAGAATAGAGAGCAATAAATAGGAAAGACAATTTTGAAAGAGAGTAGTGGGAGAGAAAAAGCTGCATTTTTAAAAGGACACATGTAAATAAAAAGATAAGCATCAGACATATTAGAATAGATGCCTATAGGAGGTGAGGGAAATGGGAATAGAGACCAAAGGTAATAAATACACACAAAAAGGAAGGCCTTTGCTCTGACCAATGGTAGAGAGTATGAATGAACTGAAGCTTAAAATAAGTTACTCAGTGAGCACAGAATCAGAAAAATGCCATTTCTTAAATGATTTCCATCTCAATAGATGAGATAGAACACTTAACAGCATTTCCATATATTAGAGATCTGTGTGCCAGGTCTCCATATCTCTACAATGTTATCTAACTATTGTCTATGTAGTTCAGTTTTCTAGTGCTGCCATTAACAAATGACCACAAACTTGGTGGCTTAAAACCACAATTTTTTTTTTTCTCCCAGTCTGGAGGCCAAAAGCCTGAAATGAAAGTGAGGTCAGGGTTGGTTCTTTCTTAAGGCTCTGAGGGCAAAACCATTTTACACCTCTCCTAGCTTCTGGTGGGTGCCAGGAATCCTTTGTGTTTCTTGAGTAATAGACACATCACTCCAATCTCTGTCTCCATCTTCAAATTACCTTCTTACCCATGTTTCCTCTATTCTAAGAACACTTGTCACTGGACTGAAGGCATATTCTAATTTAGGACAATGTTTTGAGATCTTTATAACTTAATTACATTTGCAAAGACCCAATTTCCAAGTAACTGGAACATCCCTAAGTTCCAGTTAAACATGACTTTTGTGGGAAGCAACCATTCAGTTCATGGAACTATCTTTATATCTTATTTAAGCACTATATCATCCTTACATATAGGGTATTCTCTGCTTTTTTTTTTTTTTTTTTTTTTTTTTTTTTTGAGACGGAGTCTCACTCTGTTGCCCAGGCTGGAGTGCAGTGGCCGGATCTCAGCTCACTGCAAGCTCTGCCTCCCGGGTTTACGCAATTCTCCTGCCTCAGTCTCCCGAGTAGCTGGGACTACAGACGCCCGCCACCTCGCCCGGCTAGCTTTTTGTATTTTTTAGTAGAGACGGGGTTTCACCGTGTTAGCCAGCATGGTCTCGATCTCCTGACCTCGTGATCCGTCCGTCTCGGCCTCCGAAAGTGCTGGGATTACAGGCTTGAACCACCGCGCCCGGCCACCTCTGCATTTAATGGATAATTAATTGATGCCCAAGGAAATCTGTATCAGCTTGTTTGCGTTTCTTCCTCACTCCTCACTTAAATCTGATATGATTTCTGCTTCCTTTTTTTTACTGCAACTGTTAGTTGTCTTGTCCAAGTAGACAAGATTATAAGATTTTTTGAAGAATCTTAAAAACAGATTTAAATCTTAAAGAAAAAGATTTAAATCTTAAGAAAAAATCTTAAAAGATTCTTAAAGTATCTTTACTATTAAAATCGAACAAGCATTAATAAATGCCAAAAGGAAAACATATATCACTGTCACTGATTATAATTTAATAAAATTAGAAATTAATTTTAAGAAATTTAAACAAAAAATGCCAAACCATTTTGAAATTTGTAAAAGGTGTACTCCTAAAGTAATCTTAAATGGAAGAGATGTGTAACAGCTGTTGAATACAACTCCAAAAAAAGTTAACTCCAATAATACACACTCAAAGCTATATTCTTAGTAACATTCCTAGTAGAAAATAATTACAATTTTGAATGAAACAACAAGGAATGGAAGCATATGGAGAATTCAGCATCAGAAGATAGACAAATAAGACAAATCTCAATAAAGCAGAAACAAAATATAACAGATAAAAATAATGAATTATATTCCTAAGTACTTTATTATTATCATGCTACTGATTTGTGTACATTGATTTTGTATCCTGAAACTTTATTGAATTTATTTATCAGATCTAGGTGCTTTTTAGGGTCTTTATGGTTTTCTAGGTATGTGATCATATCATTAGCAAACAGCAACAGTTTGAATTCCTCTTTTCCAATTTGGATGCCCTTTATTTCTTTCTCTTGCCTGATTGCTCTGGAAAGAGGAAAAAGATCTCTGTAAGAAAAACTACAAAACATTGCTGATCACAGGTGACACAAACAAAGAGAAACAGCTACCATGCTCTGGATGGGTAGAATCAATATTGTGTAAATGACCATGCTGCCAAAAACAATCTACAGATTCAGTGCAATTCCAATCAAAATACTATCACCATTCTTCACAGAACTAAAAAAAAAAAAAAATCCTGAAATTCATATGGAACCAAAAAAGAGCCTGCATAGCCAAAACAAGAGTAAGCAAAAAGAACAAATCTGGAAGCATCATATTACCTGGCTTTGAACTATAAACTACAAGGCTATAGTTACCAAAATAGCATGGTACTGGTATAAAAATAGGCATGTAGACGAATGGAATTGAATAGAGAACCCAGAAATAAAGCCAAAAACTTACAGCCAAGTGATCTTTGATGAAGCAAACAAAAACATAAAATGGGTAAAGGACATTCTATTCAACAAACGTTGCTGGGATAATTGCCAAGCTACATGTAGAAGAATGAAACTGGAGCCCCATCTCTCACCTTATGTAAGAATCAACTCAAGATGGATCAAAGATTTAAATCCAAGACCTGCAACCTAGAAGATAACGTCAGAACAACTCTTCTAGACATTGGCTTAGGTAAAGATTTCATGACCAAGAACCCAAAAGAAATGCAACAAAACCAAAACTAAATAAATGGGACCTAATTAAACTAAAATGCTTCCGCTCAGCAAAAGAAATAATCAGTAGAATAAATAGGCAACCCACAGAGAAGGAGAAAATATGTGCAAACTATACATGAGACAAAGGACTAATATCCAGAATCTACAAGGAACACAAATCAGCAAGAAAAAAACAATCCCATCAAAAAGTGGGCAAAGGACATGAATAAGCAATTCTAAAAAGAAGATAGACAAACAGGCAACAAACATATGAAAAAATGCTTAGCATAACTAATTATCAGGGAAATGCAAATTAAAACCACAATGTGGTACAACCTTACTCATGCAAGAATGGCCATTACTAAAAAGTCAGAAACAACAGATGTTGGTGTGAATGTGGTGAAAAGGGAACACTTTTACGCTGCTGGTGGGAATGTAAACCAGTGTAACCACTATGGAAAACAGTATGGAAGTTCCTTAAATAACTAAAAGTAGAACTACTATTTGAGCTAGCAATCCCACTACTGGGTATCTACCCAAAGGAAAATGATTCATTATATGGGCCAGGCGTGGTGGCTTCAAGAGTTCAAGACCAGCCTGCCAACATTGTGAAACCCTGTCTCTACTGAAAAAAATACAAAAATCAGCTGGGCATGATGGCAGGCACCTGTAATCCCCACTACTTGGGAGGCTGAGGCAGGAGAATCATTTGAACCCGGGTGGCTGAGGTTGCAGTGAGCCAAGATTGCTCCACTGCTGTCCAGCCTGGGTGACAGAGTGAGAATCCATATCAAAAAAAAAAAAAAAAGAATTCATTGTATGAAAAATACACATGTGCATGCATGTTTATAGCAGCACAACTGTCAACTGCAAAAATATGGAACCCACTTAAAAGCCCATCAACCAGTGAGTAAAGAAAATATGCTATATACATATCATGGAATACTACTCAGCAACAAAATGGAACAAAATAATGGCATTTGCAGCAACTTGGATGGAGTTGGAGATTATTTTTCTAAGTGAAGTAACTCAGGAATGGAAAACCAAGTATCATATATTCACACTTATAAGTGAGAGCTAAGCTCTCAGTGTGATATAGCTAAGCATAAGTGTGATATAATGGACTTTGGGGACTTGCGGGGAAGGATGAGAGTGGGTGAAGGATAAAAGACTACGTATTGGGTACATTGTACACTGATCATATGACAAGTGCACCAAAATCTCAGAAATCACCACTAAAGAACTTATCCATGTAACCAAAAGCCACCCGTTCCCCAAAAACTATTGAAATAAAAATTTTAAAAAATGAATTAAAAAATATTTGGCCAGGTGCAGAGGCTTATGGCTATAATCCCAGCACTTTGTGAGGCTGAGGCAAGAGGAACCCTTGAGCCCAGGCAACATAGTAAGACCCTGTCTCTATAAAATTTTTTTAAATGTTAAAAAGTCAATAACAATAGTAGTCTTTATAGATAAACCCAAGAGTAATTTCTTTCTTTTTTTAAATTTTTTTTTTTTTTTTGAAATAGGGTCTCACTCTGTCACACAGGCTAGCGTGCTGTGACATGATAATTACTCACTACAGCCTCAACCTCCTGGGTTCAACCAATCCTCCCACTTCAGTTTCCCAAGTAGCTGGGACTATAGACATGGGCCACCATGCTTGGCTAATTTAATTAATTTTCTTTTTTATTTTATTTTATTTTTGGTAGAGACACAGCCTCACTATGTTACCCAGGCTGGTCTCAAACTCCCAGTTTCCTGTTGTGGCCTCACAAAGTGCTGAGATTACAGGTGTGAGCCACCGTGCCCAACCTGTTTATAAAAATTTATTCATGTCTTCTAGCTTACCCTATTTGTTGGTGTATAATTGTTTATAGTAGTATCTTGTGATCCTTTTTTATTGCTGTGGCATCCATCTAATCTCTCTTCTTTCATTTCAGATTTTTGTTATTTGAATCTTTTCTCTCTTTTTCTTGGTTAATCTAGTAGGTGGTTTGTTAATTTGTTGATCTTTTAAAAATACCAACACTCAGTTTCACCGACTTTTTCTATTCTCTATTTTATTTATTTCTGCTTTGAACATTGCTATTTCCTTCCTTCCTTTAACGTTTGATTTAGCTTGTTCTATTTTTTTCTAGTTTCTCGAGGTGTAAATTAGGTTGTTTATTTGATATTTTTCTTTTTTAATATAGGTATAATACTGCTAAAATTGTCTTTTTGTATTGCTTTTACTGCATCCTACAAGTTTTAGTATGTTGTGTTTTCATTTTCATTTGTTTGAAATTATTTTCTAATTTTTCTTGTGACTTCTTTTTTGATTCATTGGTTGTTTAAAAGTGTGCTGACTTTCACATATTTTTGAATTTTCCAGTTTTCCTTTTGCTGTTGATTTATAATTTTATTCCATCATACTTAGAGAAGACACTTCATATGACTTTTAAAATTTGTGAAGACTTGCTTTGTGGCCCAACACATGAGCTATTCTGAAGAATTTCCCCTGTGTGCTTGAGAAGAATGTGTATTCTGCTGTTGTTGGGTGGAGTGTTCTGTATATTTTTGTTAGGTACATTTGGTGTATAATATTGTTCAAATCCTATGCTTCCTTATTGATCTCCTATGTGGTTGATCTATCTATTGTTGAAAGTGAGGTATTGAAACCTCTTACTATTATTGTGTTATTGCCTATTCCTTCCTTCACTTCTGTCAATGATACTTTATATCTTAGTGTGCTCTGTTATCACATGGATATATATTTATAATTGTTATATCTTCTTAGTGAATTGATTCTTTCATCATTATATAATGTCCTTTTTTTGTGACAGTTTTGGACAGAAAGTCTATTTTGACTAATATAAATATGGCTGTTCTTGCTCTCTTTTGTTTACCATTTCCATGGGATGTATATATTCATTCTTTTACTTTTGGCTTATGCATGTCCTTATAGCTGCAGTAAGTCTCTTGTAGACAGCATATAGTTGGATCTTGTTTTTTTAAAAAATACATTTAGCCACTCTATTTTGATTGGGGAGTTTAATCTATTTCCACTTAAAGTAATTACTTTAGGAAAGACTTACTGATGTCATTTTATATTTTATTTATTTCTTGGTGTTATCTCACGCATTTTCCTTTCTTACTGTCTTTGTGTTTTTACTGATTGTAGTAAATTGCATTGATTGCTTTCTCATTTTCTTTGGTGCATCTTGTATAGGTTTTTTTTGTGTGGTTAACACAAAGATTACATAAAAAATACTTAGTTATAACACTATAGTTTAAACTGATAACTGAATTTCAACCATATACAAAACTCTACTCCTTTACATCTTTGCTTCCCATTTTATGTTATTGCTGTCACAATTACATCTTAAACTATTTCATATCCATTAAAAGCTTTATTGTTATACTCATTTTCATGCTTTGCCTTTTAAATTCTATACTAGAATTGAAAATGATTTATGCATCTATATTATAGCATTACAAGTTTCTGTATTTTTTTTATGTTTACCTTTACCAAAGTACATTTTTGTATTTTTATTTTTATTTTGTTTTGAAATGGAGTCTTGCTCTGTCACCCAGGCTGGAATGCAGTGGCACGATCTCGGCTCACTTCAAGCTCTGCCTCCCAGGTTCATGCCATTCTCCTGCCTCAGTCTCCCGAGGAGATGGGACTGCAGGCGCCTGCCACCACGCCTGGCTGATTATTTGTATTTTTGGTAGAGACGGGGTTTCACCGTGTTAGCCAAGATGGTTTTGATCTCCTGACCTCATAATCTGCCCGCCTCGGCCTCCCAAAGTGCTGGGATTACAGGCATGAGCCACTGCGCCCAGCCCAAAGTGTATTATATTTTTAAATGTTTTTGTGTTGCTGTCTAGCATACTTTCACTTCAACTTGAAGGATTCCCTTTAGTAATTCCTTTAAGTCAGGTCTAGTGGTGATGAACTTCCTCAGCTTTTATTTATCTAGGAATGTCTTTATTTCTTTTTCATTTTTAGAAGATAGTTTTGCCAAATATTTTGTTCTTGATAGGCACTTTTTTTTTTTTTTTTTAGCACTTGAGTATATAACCTCACTGCCTTCTGGCACATAATGTTTCTGCTGAGAAAGCTCATAAGATTATGGGCATCCTTTTGTACAGAATAAACTGCTTTTTATTATTTCTGCTCTCAATATTCTTTTTCTTTGACTTGTGACAGTTTGATTTTAATGTGCCCTGATGTGGGTCCCTTTCAGTTCATCTTAGGTGGCATTTTTTAAGCATCTTGAATTTGAATATCCATTTCCTTCTTCAGATTTGGGGACATTTTGGCTATTACTTTTTTAAATATGCTTTCTGTTCTTTATTCTTCTTCCAGAATCCTCATAATGTGTATACCAGTCTGCTTGAGAGTGTCTCGTAAGTTTCTTAGACTTTGTTCACTTTTTTCTTTCCTTTTTTCATGTTCCTCTGACTTGATAATTTAAAATAAACTGTCTTCAGGTTTCTTGATTCTTTCTTCTGCTTGATCAAGTCTTCTATTAATCCCCTCTAGTGAATTTTTTAAATCAACTGTTGTTTTATTCATATCCAGAATTTTTGTTTGGTTATTTTTCTTCTTTTCTTTGTAGTTTCTATCTCTTTGTTGATGCTCTTTGTTGTTTATGCATTGCTCCAGTGATTTTTGTTTAGTTGGTTATCTGTATTCTCTTATAGTGCAATGATCTTTGAGACAATTATTTTAAATTTTTTGGTGGTTCGTAGATCTTTGTTTCTCTGGTGCTGGTTTCTTGAGATTTATTTTGTTTCTCTGATTGGGCAATGGTTTCCTGTTTCTTTCTAAGCCTTGTTGCATTTAAAAAATAGCATGTCCTCCAGTCCTTATGAACTGGCTTTATACAGGGGAAGACCTTAGCCATTCAGCATGGCTAGAGATTCTGGGGGCCTCTCAATACTTTCATGAAGATGCTTCCTCTCTGGACTTGGGAAATAGGTAATTTCCCTATTAGAGAAGTTTTCTCAGTTCTTTTTCCGGAACTTGAGTCTCTTGCTTCCTATGTTGTCTGTCTATGGTACTGTAACAAGCTGATGAGCTCTCTTTTGTTTTCTGAGGTTCTAGGCATCTAAAATATGCCAGTTCTGTAAGTAATCTGAATCAGTCAAGACAGAAACCAGTTTGTTGAACAGCCCTTCAGAAAGCTGGAACATTGAATACTTGTTTCACTCTTCTCTTTTGTTCCCAAGGGAGAAGCTACTAGCTGGGTAATTTCTCCTGATCTCAGTGAGCTGTTCCAGCTTCTGTCTGTGGCATTACAATTTCTCTGGTAGTGCCATAAGCTGCTGAGCTCTGTATTGTTTTCAGCAGCCGCAGGCATCCCAAATAATAACAATTCCTTGTAATTGCTGAGTCAGGCGAGACAGAAACCCCACACCTCAAGCACCCCCTTGAAAATTTCTACTCTTCCTTCCTCTCTCAAGGAGAAGTTTCAAATTGGGATTTTATTCCCATTGCCCTGTGCTAGCTTGGGGAAGGGGCTGGCATGGCTGAAATAAAATGACTCTTCTTACCCATGTTAATGCAGCTGTTCTTGACTTTGGGCTTCTCTTGGGTACTGTGACTTCCTAACTGGTTTCTGCAGTTCTCATAGAGGTTTTTTGGAGCATATATTGTTGTTAATTTAGTGTCTGTACAAAGGAATGAGGGCTTGGGTTTCTTATTCTTTCACGTTACTCACTTTGTCCTTATATTTTTTTCAGCTCAAATCTTAGTAGATTTATTTGGCTCTCTTTATGTTTCTTTTCTGAGATTCTCATTTCCTTTCTTGCTTGACACTACAAACTCCTAGGTGTCATACTTCTCTAAGAAATACTTGTTTCCCTTGTAGAATTCCCTTATCTTTTAAAATCTTGACTGTTGCTATTGTCTAACTCTTTATACTCTTCTTCTTTTGGATTTGGACATTTATGCTTGAAATCTTAGTAGTTCAGCCAGATACAGAGATTTGGTGGTTATAATTCTTCTCATAGGCTTTGTTCTTTCTTGCCATCATGACACAGTTTATTCTATCTCAGCCTGAAATGCCATTTCCTTTCAAGTCTCTCTGCTTGAAAGTGTTCCGTCTCTTCCCCACCATATGCACTTTCCCTTTTGCCACTAGCCAAATTCTTGGCTCAAAGTAGTATTTTATAAATATGAGTCAAACGAAGAAAGGAAAGAAAAACAAGGAAAAGAAAAGAGAGAAGAAAGAAAAGCAGAGAGCACAGGTAGCAAATGGCAGAGTTCAAGTTTAAATCTAGATCTTCCAAATACAAATATTGCTCTTTCCAATATGCTATTCATTTCCTAGCCCAAATGTGCCTCCCTGGGGAGTGGGTGTTACTTTGTATATTTCTAATATCATTCAATGTATGTAGTTCATTATTGACTTTAGTTTTGCAGGGAGACATTTTCTAACCTCATCCTGAAGTCTGAGATTACATCTTACCTGAATTTTAAAAATCTATCAACTAAATAGACTGCCTTAACAAATTTTGTTGACTATACCCCTTAATTATAGTAAACATTTCTTAGTAATTCTAGCCAGATCAGTTACCATATTGTGCATCAGTATAGTCAGTCAGTTCTTCTTTCTTTCATTAATTAATTCGTTCAGCTGATATTGTGTACTTTCTAAGTGATAGGGAGATAATGAACACCGAGTGTCACAGGAAATGAAACAGATCCAATGTCAACATTTAAGGACTTAAGATTGGAGTTTAGTGGAAAGTCAGGCAAGCCATTTGTAAAAATATGATATATTACCAGATGGTGGTATCTGCTATGGAGCAAAAAGACTAGAACTTGGAAATAGAGTGTGAGGTTGGAAACAGGAGGCTGCTAACTGAGATGGGAAGGGCCGAAGAGCTATCTGAAGCTAGCATTTGAATGAGGGTTTGCGTGAAGTGAGGGAGGGAACTCTGTGGATTTCATCATGCAGGAGAAATAGTGAATGCAGTTCATTAGTATGCTTGGTATGCCTGAAGATCTGCAAGAGACAAGGGTGTCTTGAATGAAGTAAATAAAGGACAGTGGAAGTTGAGGGGTAACCAAGAGCTGGAGCAAGCAGTAAATGGTAAGCCTCTTAAGGGCTTTGGATATTTCCAACATATCAATTTTCCCTCCCTATTGGATGATTTTTATTGGCATACAAATATCTTCCTCTTGAACAAAGAAGCAAAACAAACAAATGACTTTCCATTGATCTCACAGTTTTCTTTCTGCTTTTTTCTCATATGTTAGTTACCATTTAGTACAACTTTGTTTAATATACTTGCCACCATCTCCACTAATACGCCAGAGGTCAAGCCACCACATGTCTTACCTAGTTGGACTACTACAATAGTTTCAGTCTGGTCTTCCTAACTCCATTCTTCCCAATACATTGGCCTGAACCATCACCTTCTCCTATTCTCTACAAAGCAGCCAGATTAATCATACGCATTTTCTAGTCCTGCTGTAACGAATCAACACAAACTTAGTAGCTTGAGACAATACAAGCTTATTATCTTATAGTTCAATATTTTAGAAGTCTAAGGTGGATCTCACCAAGATGGTGAAAAGACTGTTCAATTTCTCTGCATTTTCCAGCTTCTAGAGCCCACCTGCATTCCTTGGGTCCTGGCCCCCTTTCTCCGTCTTCAAGGCTACCAATGGTGAATGAAATCCTTCTCATGTCAAATTACTTTGACCTCCTTTTCTGCCTCCTTGCAGTTTCAGCGATCCTGTAATAACACTGGACATCCCTGGATAATCCAGGATAATTTCCCTATTTTGAAGTCATCTGATTAGCAGCTTTAATTCCTTTATACCATGTAAGATAACATATTCACAGGTTGTAGGAGTTAATGTGTGGACATCTTCAGAGGCCATATTCAGCCTACCACATTAATCATATTTATTTATTTATTTTTTGTGAGACAGGGTCTTGCTCTGTTGCCCAGGCTGGCATGCAGTGATATGATCTCAGTTTACTGCAGCCTCTACCTCCTGAGCTTAGGTTATCCTCCCACCTTTGCCTCTCAAGTAGCTGGGACTACAGGTGCTACACCAGCATGCCCAGATAATTTTTGGTATTTTTTGTTGAGACAGGTTTCACCGTGTTGCTCAGTCTGGTGTCCAACTCCTGGACTCAAGTGATCCACCTGCCTTGTCCTCCCGAAGTGTTAGGATTACAGGCATGAGCCACTGCACCTGGCCCACATTAATTCTTTGAAATATAAGATAGATCATAACACTTCCCTGCTCAAACCCCTGAGGACTTTGTATAAACTCACAAGTCTTACAATGGTTTAGAAGGTTCAACATGACCTGGCCTCCCTGGCTGCAGGGTAGGGACTAGGGTGAGGTGCAGGAGGTATGTAGGGCACAAATTTGCAGCCAGTTCCACAGATCACCTTATGTCAGACTGGACTTCTCATCTCATCTGCTGTGTCTTCCCTCGAGCTAACTCTGCTCTATCCATAGTGGCCAGTATGTTGCTCCTTGAGCAACTAAGCACACTTTTGCTTCAGTGCCTTTACATTGCTATTTCTTCAGAGCTCTGGGACATTCTGCTCCTAGGCATTGGGCATAACTTAATTTCTCACTTCATTTAAATCTCTTGTCAAATGTCACCTTCCCCGAAAGGCCTTTTTTGACAATTGCATTTGAAGTACAGCCACATCACTTTCTAACCCCTTTCATTTTTTTTCCCTCTTAGTGCTTATCACCCTGGGTATCATATTATTCTTTATTTGTTTTTCATTTTTTCTACTAGAACAGAAGTGCTAGGAAGACAGTCTCTGCCCTACTTACTGTTTTAAAATTACCAGAGTCTGGGACAGTGTCTGGCATATAGAAGATGTTTACTAAATATTTGTTAAATGAAAACAAAGATATGACAAATTTATTTCTGTGAACGACAATGGAAACATTCAAGTGCTTTCTGTGAGCCGGGCACTGTTCTAAAAACGCTAAGTATATTAACTGATTTTATCCTCTTAATGTTTTCAGATGAGAAAACGGGCGTGGAAAGACCAAATAACTTGACAAACTCACACAACTAGTAGTTAAGGCTGTATCTGAATCTAGATAATGTGGCTCTAGCAGCCAACGCTTGTACATGTGTATGTTCTGATTGTATTTTTACTCTTTATGATTACGTAGGATGTTAAAAATGAATACGTACTGCAGTATACTATTACATTTTACAATTTGATGACTGCTCTAAACATGTTAACAACTTATTTACTTGAAAAATCTTTAATATTATCGAAAGTTTTATTAGGAATTTCTGGGTAAAAGTATGGGAGAGGGAAAATTTACTAAGCATTTATTAATTTATCTAGCTCAGGTTGTTAACACAGATTAAATATTGCTTTCATTCGGGTGCATTAATTGGAAACGTACTTTTAAACTGTCTATTCTTTTTTTCCAATAAGTTTAGAATTAGGGAATAGTAGGAGCCACTCATGTAGATAAGCTGTGTAAGGTGGCACAGGTGGCAAACCGGGCAAGGGCTAATTTTATAAATCCTTAAAAATATGAAATAAAATTATTCTCAATAAGTAAGAGTGTTGAATTTAAAGAGGTGTGTGCCAGATGGCCTGATGGAAATTCAACACCATTTTCCCTCTCTTGTATTTTCTTGTGAATTCTTGGTAATAACATTTTCCCAAATCTGTGCCAGTAGGGTTCTGGATTAGATTCCACCTAGGAGAGGCTCTTGAGCAAGATTTGGAAGGCAGAAGAGCACCAGAAGCCATGAATTCTCCTGCAGGCAGGTTCATGGGTCTCAGCAGATGGGATATGTGATGTTCTGCCAGCAGCTTCCCAGCATCCTCTGGTGCATCTCAAACTTGGAGGCTGCAGGCAGCTGAGCTCACTGGTGGTGGTGGTCTATGAGCCTGTACGTCCTCATTTCTGGAAAATCAGTGGAGGCTTTTTCTGACTTTTGCTGTCCCAAACCTGTAACGGATTTTGTAAACCTCTGACTTACTTTATTAAATTTATTTCTGCATGAACTACCTACAGTGGCTTCTGTTTTCCTGACCTGAATGCTGATTGCTACACACACATTTTCTTAGGAAAAATATTGTATTTGACATGTGTTTTATAATTTTTCTTCCATCAAATATTAATTTTTTTTCAGAAAATGAGTGGAACCATTAGTGTCGATTATAGACTTAAAATATTCCACTGGGGCTGTTAAAACAGGTAAATCAAATCAGTTATTCAATAATTAATATTGATTATTAATATTTAAACTTGTTTAGTACCCTTAGCTTGTGAAATAAAGATGAGGGAGATTTCCTTAGCAGGTAAGCATTGGCAGATTTGCAACCCAAAGAAGTGGAAGGGCCTTTCAAGTACTCTTCAGAATTATTTGGATACAAATAATCTCTTCTTCAAACACAGATATCTGCTCTGTCTCCCAATTCCTCTGGCCACTCCTATTTTCTACCATGTTCTATGCTAGTCAACTAAGGATAGAACCATACAGACTCATCTTTGTATAGGGCTTCAGTTTACAAGGCATGCTCCATACATTGCATCATTGGATCCCCACAAATTTAAGCTCAATTCCTGTGGGTTTCCACAATTTCCTGTGCTTTCCCTTATTATAGCACTTATGCATTACATTTAACAATTTCATGTCTCTTCTACCACCCCTAGATTTCAAACTCTTTGAGAACAGGAATTGTGTCCTTTAAATCAATTTTTAGTTTTTTGTTGTTGGTATAGATCATGTCCTAATGATCATTGTTAGCCTTATCCTAGGGCCAAGCTCCTAGCAGATGGTCAGAAAGGATATATTTAATGGATGAATGTAAGTGGCTGAGACTGAGTTGATGTGAAACATTTTGGATTCTGAAACCTATAACTTTTTAATGATGCCACTTTACTTCTCATTCAAAATATATTTATGATACCCAAAAGAATGGGTAAAATAATCAAAGAAAAAATAAACTCCGTAACATATTTTATGTAAACTACTTGGCATAACCAATAAAAGCAGAGAGAGAAATCTGGTTTTATTATTGTTTTTAACATGCATTAACCCTAGTATGCCTTTTCTGTCACATGTTCTTTACCTCCCCAAGTATTCCATGCTATCCAATCACTTAATTATAGGCAAATGAGTAACAAAAATAATTCATGTTCTGTGCCTGGAAGACTTGACACAAGCTTTGTTTTAAATGGTTTGTCTGAAAAATTCAAGGAAGCATAGAAAAAGCGGTGGCAGATGGAGTGGTTTATTTTGAGCTGAATTTTAGGCAAACTTTGTGTTGATGAATAAGAGTTATTTATTCTGGAACACTACTATGTGAAAAGAGCTATACTAGTATTGAGGAGACGAATATGCATTAGAAGTGGTTTTTATCCTCAAGGAGTGCACCCCCTTGTGGAATAGTCTGTTATTCAACAGGTACAAGAAGGTGTGAAAAGTGTTGAAGAACGAACAAAGTAAATGATGGATTTTGATATTTAAAAATGCTCTTTATACTAAGATTGTTCTGGGAGAAATATCCCCTGGATGTCAGGCCAACAGAGACAGAATCAAGGAATAGAAGGGAATGATGGTCCTTTTACCAATCACCTGCTTCTAGATATAAAGTGCGGTTTACTGCGGAGGTCATTGCCTTCAGAGTTAGGCATCAATTCTGAAAATTGAAGACTCAGAGGTGAAACGGTGAAGTGATAAGCGAAAAGTCAGATATAAGTAGCAGAAAAAAGATTAAAATCCCAGTTTCCAGAGTCCCAGTTTAATGTCATTTCCGATACTTTGCACTCTTTGGACTTTTTTAGACTTCAGCTGTTAAGAATTTCAATTCCCACATCTACGTTTCCCCCAAGCAAGATTAGCAAGATTATTCCATGTACAGAGAAATTCATTACTAAGTCATCTGCCCAACTTCTTTTTAAGGTAAAGATAAATTAATGTAAATCTTCCTGTCCTTCTTATTGCAGATAAGAATGAATGTATATGAAAAGTGTTTATTCATTTAAATGTTTAGTTTGTAGGGAGAGCGTCCAAGAACGGGCATTGGAGTGGATGGGAAATGTGTTAAAGTAAAGGTGACTTGGATTCAGGACTAAGATTCCTTCATGAATGCAAGGCAATTTGATATTTTTCTCTTATACTGAACTGAATTCATGCAGGTGTGTATGCTAATATTACATATTTTGGTTTGTATATCTAAAGTATAGAAATTTTAAAAATTAGACATCTTAATTATACCATCAAAAATTTTTGCCTAATTTAAACCAGTATATATTTTTTCCAAAGCAGAGTGACTTTTTATTTTGGTAGACGTTTCTTACCAGATAAATCACACATTCATCAAGAATTGCTGTGATTGCCTCACAGAGATGAAAAAAAAAAAAAAAAACAAAAAAACTTGTCCTAAATTAAAAATAAAATCCATCTACTTTAATTATAAAATGGGAATGATTACTACTATTTACTGATTACTTAAATATTCATGAGAAAGAGTCTCCAAATTTAGATGGCTGTATATTTAAAGATAAGGGTGTGCTCATATTTCTTATAAGGAGATAGAGTTAATTCTTATCCCCATGGTGGAGCTCCCAGAGGGCATGGCAGATGCCTTTGTTGATTTCTGTACATTTAAAAGGTAGTGAGTAGCAGTGAGGGAGTTTCTCTCTGAGTCAAATGAGTGAATCAGGATGATTTGCCTTGGATGCACAGAAATAATTTATTCTGTTACTCCTTTTCATCGGACATGACACCTCAAATATTGAATATATGAATTCTGAAAATTGATATATCTATTTGGGCTTTTAAAAATCTCCACATAGAGAAGAATTGAACACTGCCAGGCACCTGGGGGAAATTCTGGTATTACTTGGAAAATATTGGAAGGAAGGGCAGGAAGATCTTCTTCTACCTGACACACTATGGATGGCTTGTTGTTTCGATGCCTGAGTGTCAGAGCTGGAGTGAACTCTAGGGATAATCAAATCCAAGTCATAATTTTACTGATAATGAATTGAAGACTCAGAGAGGTAAAGTGGTGAAGTGATAAGCAAAAAGTCAGGCATAATTAGCAGAAATAAGATCAAAATCCAGGTGTCCAGAGTCCCAGTTTAATGTCATTTCTGATACTTTGCACTCTTTGGACCGTTTTCGACTTAAGGCTTACTAATTTCAGCTCCCACATCTAGCTTTCCCCCAAGCAAGATGGAAAGATGTGTCTCTGCTCACAGAATTGCCTCCTATAACCTTTATCGCAGTCTACTTTCTGACCCTGTTGGCTTATTCCTCTTTCCCTTGGAAAAACAAAACAAAACAAAACAAAACAAAACAAAAAATTCCTGCCACCTCACTATCAATTTGCCTTAGAGATTGCCACTTAGTTTATTTACAAATAAGATGGGATGGGATGAGAGGGATGGAAAGGTGAAAAGGAGAGAAGGCCACTCATCCTCTTACTGACATGGATATTTTGTCATTTTTTGGTCAGTATTTTTTTTTTCTGCATATTGCTCTCACTTCTCCTGCTAGGTTTTGTGCATTTGGAGGGCAATAGTGATGGCATTTTGTCTGCTTTCTGTTTATTTGGCAGAGCACCATGAATATAGTAAGTTTCGATACATTTTGGGGGAGTTCCTTCAATTGAGGCAGCAGGCAGAAGATATAACACTGCTAAGACAAGCTCAATATGATTCTGTGGTCTAACCAAGTCATAAAGCAAAGGACACCCTTTCATTAGTCTACCTTCCAGCTGATAAAATCTGCTAACAAGACATGTGCCATCTCAGAAAATTATAGCATGTATGGTCCAAAATTTGATCAGGAACACAAAAAGATCACTCAACATATATTAAACAGAAAAGGACTCAATACAGGTAACTGGATGCTTTCAAAACCATTGGCAGGGTTAGAGGCATGAAAGAGAATGTGACCACTTACTCTCAAGTGTTCTAGTTTCCAGAAAGTCTCTGGAATCATAAGAAACTATTGATTATGTTCTGAGCTGCCTCCACAATTGAGCTAGGTGATTCTTGAAAAACCACCCAGAGACCGATGCAAAATATCCCATTTGCTGAAGCCCACAAGTTTGTGGTTGTCTTTTCTGATAGAGAAACAACAATACAGTTTCTGTTTCTTTTGCCTCTCAAACTTCATGCAAGCGCTTCTGGCTGGCACATTCTAACCTGGAACACTGGTGATTAGAATTTTGAAAAATGCTGCTTCCAGGCTTCTAGCATCTAGAAATAGAGATGAGCATTGGGAAAGGTGGGTAGAAATGGTGTCATTTCTAAAGACTGTCCAATACGTAAACATTTCTTCAGCTTTTAATTCTTTTGCTTTCACCAACTTTTTTATCTACTAATTTAAAAAAATCCTTCCATGTGTGTTACTTATTTATTCATCTGATGATTTCAGTATGTAACTGACATACACATGACATAGTTCTGTTTTTTTTTCAAGAAGAGTAGTTTGAGAAATTATTTATCAGAATACTGTGTAAGAGTGAACTTGGTATTTGGGTGATAGAACAAATTCTTCAAATAAAAAAATGTTATGACTATATTCTGACAAAAACTTACCTCAGGGATATATTTTGACTTGAGATAATTTTATTTTTAAAAGGAAAGTGTGAAGAATGCAAATCATTTTTTAAGCTATTGAATTTGCTTTGGGGAGAGACCGAGTTTGGGGCCAGAGTTTTGCAATAACTTAGTAGTATGCTTATAGGTGTATGATCTTTCTTTGCCTATACCAATGATAATTACCTAAACACGATCCATACCTGAAACACTTACACAGTAATAAATAACTGCTGATACTTGAGGAAAAGTAAAAGTTCTTTTTTGTAGAAATAATACTCTTTTTCACTCACTGGTCATTACCTTCCTTTGCAAATATTTAGAAATTTACATATTTCAGTATTATCAACATACGAAAGCTAAACATGTTTTATTTCCTAGAGAATATATCATTTTGGACAGAGATGGTGGCTCATGTTTGTAGTCCCAGAAATTTGGGAGGCTGAAGCAGAAGGATTGCTTGAGCCCAAGAGTTTGAGACTAGCCTGTGCAATGTAGTGAGATCTTGTCTCTAGAAAAAATAAAAAATTATCCAGATATGGTGGCACATGCCTGTGGTTTCAGCTACTCAGGAAGCTGAGGTGGCTGGATCACATGAGCCTACGAGGTCTAAGCTGCAGTGAGCCGTGATTGCACCATGCACTCCAGCCTGGGTAACAGAGCGAGACTATGTCTCAAAAAAATTAAAAAAAAAAAAAAGAAGAAGACAGAATATACCATTTCATAATGGATTTAGGAAGAGAGTCACCAAGAAAGGTGAGACTACCTTTATGAATAACAATTATCTATAAATAGGGAGGGAAATAAAAAAATGATATCCTTCTATCATTTGTTATTCTCGGAAAAATTTTACATTTATAGGTGTGATAGAATAAAATTTATTGATATTTTACTGATCACAGTACGTCACATTGGCCTCTAATTGTCAGTAACAGGTTAGGAAGATTATATCTGTAAATACTGCATAGAAGGTCTAGATACAAGTTCAATAAATGGTGCTGGGATAACAGGCTAGCTGTATGTAGAAGATTGAAGCCGGACCCCTTCTTTATACCACATACAAAACTAATCTCAAGATGAATTAAAGACTAAAATGTAAAGCCCAAAACGATAAAAACCCTAGAAGCGACCTAGGCAATAGCATCCTAGACTTAGGAACAGGCAAAGATTTCATGACAAAGATGCCAACAGCAATCACAACAAATGCAAAAATTGACAAGTGGGATCTAATTAAACTTAAAAGCTTCTGCATAGCAAGGGAAACTATCAACAGAGTAAACAGACAACCTATAGAAAGGGAGAGAAAATTTTTGCAGACTATGCATCTGATAAGGAACTTAATCATATTTACTAGAGAAAAACAAGGAACCTCATTAAAAAGTCGGAAAAGGACATGAACAGAGGCTTCTCAAAAGAAGACATACACGGCCGGGTGCAGTGGCTCACGCCTGTAATCCCAGCACTTTGGGAGGCCAAGCTGGAAGGATCACAAGGTCAAGAGATGGAGATAATCCTGGCCAACATGGTGAAACCCCATCTCTGTTAAAAATACAAAAATTAGCTGAGCGTGGTGGCACGCTCCTGTAGTCCCAGCTACTCAGGAGGCTGAGGCAGGAGAATCGCTTGAACCCAGGAGGCGAAGGTTGCAGTGAGCTGAGATTGCAGCACTGCACTACAGCCTGGAAACAGAGCCAAACTCCGTCTCAACAACAATCATCATCATCATCATCATCATAATGATAATGATAAACATACATGCGACCAACAAGCATATGATAAAAAGCTCAATACCACTATCTTCAGAGAGAAGCAAATCAAAACGACAATGAGATGTTATCTCATATCAGCCAAGTTTGCAATTATTAAAAAGTAAAAAAAAAAAAAAAGAGAGATGCTAGCAAGGTTGCAGAGAAAAGGGAACACTTATGCACTGTTGGTGGGAATGTAAATGAATTCAGACATCATGGAAAGCAGTATGGCGATTCCTCAAAGAGCTAAAAGCAGAACTATCATTGGACTCAGCAATCCCATTAGTGGGTACATACCCAGAGGAATACACATCGTTCTACCATAAAGACACTTGCACGCGAATTTTCATTGCAGCACTGTTCACAATAGCAAAGACGTGGAATCAGCCTAAATGCTGATCAATGACAGATTGGATAAAGAAATATACACCATGTAATACTATGCAGCTATACAAAAGAACAAGATTATATCTTTTGTGGGAGCATGGATGGAGCAGGAGGCTATTATCCTTAGCAAACTAACACAGGAACAGAAAACTAAATAATTCATGTTCTCACTTATAAGTGGGAGATAAATGATAAGAACTTATGAACACAAAGAAGGAAACAACAGACACTGGGGTCTACTTGAGGGAGGAGTGTGGGAAGAGAGAGAGGATCAAAAAAGATAACTATTTGGTACTGGGCTTGATACCTGAGTGATGAAACAATCTGTACACGAGTTTGCCTATATAAGAAACCTACACATGTACCCCTGAACCTAAAATAAAAGTTAAAAATAAATTAAAAAAGTAAAAAGATAGCCTGTGATTATTTTAAAGATAGCAATAGTAAGTGGTACGATACAGAGGAAATATATTTAAAAGAGAATTTTCCTGGAAAGAGGCAAGAATTACCAAATGGTTATTGGAATTGGTAGTTGCAATTAGCATCGATTTCTTCATCAGATAAAAGTTTCAGTCAGTTTTCTTTTGCAAAAGGCAAAATCCCCAGTTTCATTATCTATACGTTTGTAATAATAATAGCTCCACCTAACCTGTGGAGCTACTGTGAGGATTAAATGCATGTGAAGTAATGGCACATAGTGAATAAAAGCCATCATGACAGACACAGAGAGAAACAAGAAGAAAGGAAAAAGTCTTATGTTTTAGTACTTTTGCTGACACATTTTTTTTTCCTGCTCTTTGAACAAGTAGCCCCACATTTCCATTTTGCACTGAGACCCACCAGTCCCGCTCACACCCACTCTTTCTCTTCCATTGCCTTTGCCACTCTCCCTGCATCCAGGTCTTTGCAGCAGGTTTCCACCTGGCCTCCCTGCTACCACATTCTTCCCTATCTCCATGGTGTACATCACTTGTCATTTGCCATTAATATAAGTGGATATTATTAATATAACTACTAATAGGACTTTCAATAATATAACAAAATAAGTAGCATTAATAGTGTGAGTTGCCACAAATAACTATGACTTATGTGAATGACCACTATAGCAAAAATACGTTAAATATTATGATGCTGATGTGTAAATGAAGGGTTTAGAATGAATTTCTGTGTGAATTTGTAAGTATATGTAATAATGTATGAGTGAGGAGTATTCAGAATAAAAGCACTGATATTACAAACATGACATGTGCCCTCAAAGTGCTTTGGATGTTGCTTGGTTGTTAGGCCTCTTAAATCAAGATACAAACCAAGAAGATAACTTGAGGTCCAAGGAGAGCCAGTGCAATATGGTAAGAAACAGACTTCAGGATAGGAAAGGTTAGTGCTTAAATCCCCTGCTCCACCAGTACCACATGATAACCTTGGAGGAATTGCTTAATCTCTGAATGTCAATTCTTTCTTAAATTTTTTTTCAAAAAAAAAAATAAAACTTCCTAAAAATTCCTACCATCTCCCTCATAGAGCTATTTTAAGTGCTGTGTTAGATAACACATGCAAATTTACAAATATGTTGCCTGGGAAAGAGAAAATGCAATAAACTGTGGTTATTGCCACAGCAACAATGATGTAAAAAATAACTGGTAAAATTTTGACATTTTCCTGGACTTTGGGATATTAAACCATCCATATAAAATCATATTTTTAAAACAGCTAAGCAAAGAAAAGGTTTTTGCAAGATGATAGATCATCTTTACATGCAAGAAGAAATGTATGTCACATCTCTGCATTATGAACAAAGATCCTGGAAATGGAATTTGTTGAGAGCAGGCTATTGAAACCATAAGTGGAATTTTCTTTCCTTTCCCTTTCTAAAATACCTAGTCATTTCAGTGAATCCACCAATCTGGACAACTTATGAATTGAATGTAGCAATGGGTATATGTAAATGAGGAAGGGGTATATATAAGTTTACATGCGTGTTTGTGAGCAATAGTATTTCTCCAATTGGCCTTTCCACCTTCCCCTGATGATTCTCCACTCTTCTCTGTCCCACTGGGGATGCCTGAATTCAGCTCCAAGTACCATATGCCTGAGCTTCTTTCCCTTTAGTTTTCATTTGGTTCAGTCAATGGTCTCCTGTGGCAGGAGGTGGAAGAGTGGGAGAAGAGTGAGGTTGAAGTACTGATTTTCTCCCACTCTTCTCTTCCTACAGACACTCTCTTTGGTCCGTTCGGCTGTGGCTACTTTCCTTTACTTATGGACACAACTCCCATTAGCCCTATTCCTACTCTAACATATATCACCAAGTTCAAATACCACAGATTCTCATTTTGCCCCTTCAGGACTAAGGTGGTTAATGACTTTCTTCTGTTGCTGGTCCTTGGGTTCTTTATAATCTGCACTGGTAATTTGTCCCTTTGAAGACTGTTTATACCCTAAATCTGTCATCTGTTTTCTACTAGGTCCCTAACTGTTAAAGTGTTTGTGTGTGTTTATTTGCATGTATTTCAGAAAGAAAGAGAGGGGAAAAGGATGATGATTAACTTATCTGTAACTAGTCGAAGTCTGTGGCCTTTTGAGACTTTCATTAATCACTTCTTACCAATATGTCACATTGCAAAGGCTATCAGTAAAGAACAGGGAAGAAAGAAGCAGAAATATAGAAAAGAGAAATAAAACAGAAAAAGGAAGAGAAAATGTCTTAAATTTTAATTAAATAAAAAAAACCCACTCACTATTTGACTTTTTTTCTTGAGTTGCAGAAATTCTTTATATGTGTTTCAGATATGTACTGGATACAAAGTCTTGGTAAGATATATGTTATGTGAATATTTTCTCCAAGTGTATAGTTTGTCTAGTCATTTACTATTTTATTTTATTTTATTCTATTCAAGGGGTACATGTGCAGGTTTGTGACATGGGTGTATTTTGTGATGCTGAGGTTTGGGCTTCTGATGATCCTGTTATCCATTGTAGTGAACATAGTACCTGACAGGTAGTTTTTCAATCCTTACCCCTGCCTTCTTCCCCACTTTTGGAATCCCCAGTGTTTATTATTCCCATCTTTGTGACCATGTATACTCAAAGTTTAGCTCCTACTTATAAATGAGAACATCTGATATTTAGTTTTCTGTTCCTGTGTTCACTTAGAATAATGGCCTCCAGCTGTATCCATGTTGTGCAAAGGACATGATTTCATATTTTTATGGCTGTGTAGCATTCCATGGCATATATGCACTACATTTCTTTTATCCAGTCCATTGTTGATGGTCACCTAGGTCCATATTTTTGCTATTGTGAATAGTGCTATAATGAACATGGAGTACCTGTGTCTTTTTGGGAGAACAATTTATTTTCCTTTGGATATATATCCAGTAATCGGATTGCTGGATCAAATGGTAATTCTATTTTTAGGTTTATGAGAACTCTCCGACGAACTGCTTTTCACAGGAGCTGAACTAATTTTTATTCCCACCAACAATGCGTAAGTGTTCCTTTTTCTCCATAACCTTGCTAACATCTGTTATTTTTTGACAGATGTTAAAAAATAATAGCCATTCTGACTGATGTGAGATGATACCTCACTGCGGTTTTGATTTGCATCTCTCTGATGATTAATGATGCTGAGCATTTTTTCATGTTTGTTTACTGCTTGTATGCCTTCTTTTGAGAAGTGACATTTCATATTCTTTCCACAATTTTGATGGAGTTATTTGAAAAAAAAATTACAATTCTAATAGTGGGATCATTAATAGTTAAAGCAACAATATAAAGATGTTAGATTGGAAAAACACTAGGTCTGTTCATTGTTAGAGAAGTCTCAAGAAGAAGTTGTGAATTGCTATCTTTTTCAAGAGATTTTTCAGTAGCAAACAGCATCTTTAAAAAAAAAGTTAATCTTTCCCATGATTTCCAATCTTTCCATGATTGAAGAATCGTGAATGAGAACAGTAGTAATCTTTAGTCATTTAACTTCTGGAAACAGCAGGAAAAATCTGGATATAACTCTTCAGGTCAAGGTGGTCTCTATTTGTTTTGAAATACATTAACTGACATTACTGAGCTCAGATTAATAAGTGATTTCTAAATAGTAGAGGCTCCATTTGTTAGAGAATCATGGAAACAAAAATATCTTTAATACATTTCACCTCTACCCTGCTGCCAGAGGCTGATTAGAAAAACCTAAATGATAATATAAATACAAATGAAGAAGTAAGCATACCTTGCCTAGCCACGTCACATCTCATGAGGGAAAATGTATATTCTGTGTAGGAATACTTTCTGAGAAGAACAGACTAAGAAAATTTATGTAAACAGAATCAGATTTTCCTTTCAGCACACTATAAAAGATGGTTGATTTACATAAAATATTTTTAGTCCAAAATAAAAAAGATATTTTAGAATACAGACTTAGAATATAGCAACAAATGCTATGCAGAGATTATTTTTCCTTAAGTCTAGATGTTTTGTATGGGTAAATGGGACTGTGGGTATGTAAGATCTTTCATTACCAAACTTCAAGTCTTTCTCTGCCCCAAGGAAATGATCCCTAGCCTTAAAATATTTCTGCTTGAAATGTTCATTTTAAGCGATATTTTCTAAGATGTGAACCCTACTTAGTCCCGGATAAGGCTATACAGTGACTACTGATTTGTTTTTGTTTCATCTTTGATAAAGACTGTTTTAGAAAAGCGGAAAATATACCATTAAAAGGAGAGATAAGTTTGTTACAAAAGATGCTTTGTTGCATAGACTCAATCTCTCTCTCTCTCAAAATGAGTAGGAAGGTAAAATTTGGTTTCAAACACCTCTTTCTCTCCTTAATAGTACACGACGATTTAGCCTTTAAATTTCTGTTGATCAAATTTTAGCTGTACAAAATTTTTTTGGAAATGGAGTCTTCAATATGGCACTTGATTAACTACTTTTCCCAAAACTTTATCTTTCAGTCTTGGTAGAGTTTGGAGGAGGAGAGTTTACCAGTGTTGGAGTACATTAGAATTTGGAAAGTCAACAGTCACACTACCTATCTCCTTTATGATTTTATAGATTTCTATTACATTGCTTTTGACTTTCATTTGTCTAAATTGAAAGTACTCAATTTTTAAAAAATATAAATTTTTCAGAGTAATTTTTATCATTCACTTGAATATTTTATTTGATCTTCTCTTTATTCAATTTATAAATACCCTACTTATACAGTATTATAGGGTGTTTTATGTTTCTTTCTGATTATTACAGTGTTTGAAGGCTTAGATTTCTGCTTCGTTGTCTTTTGCTGATTAGAAGAATATTTACATATGAGTTTTTTTCACCATGTATTAATTGAACATTATGTGCTATGTATATTTTTAATATATTGAAAATTTCCATAATATAATAATATATGTTTTGTATTATAATCCATTAAAAGCCAGAAAGAATTCTTATTTAGCTCTAAATATACAATTTGTGCAAGTATATATTTTTACCTACATGTTTAATAGATTTTTTTGGATGGTAATATTGTATTGTAATGTGGATATGAAAGTATATTTCTACAACTGAAAGGAACAAATTTGAAGACATTTTCTACAATGATTCAGTTAAAATTTACCTATAGTTAGATTGTTTTAAAAAGTCTCTTGCATATTTCTTCAGTTTTGTCTGTGTAAACATACCTTCAGTTTAAGAATTTGATTTTACTTTTCCTACGCTTTTCATAATGTATATAAAAGCAGCACTGCAAAGAAGTTACAAAAATATTTTCTTCTTATGAGCCTAATAAAAAAGTAGAAATAATCCCAAGAGTCTGATTTTCAGAGCCCGTGTTACAAGGTGTTTTTTCTTATTTGAACATAAATTAGATTGTGTGTGTAAAATATTTTCTAAACCTCTATTTCATTCCCTTTTTTTTTTCACCTTGAAAATGTTTGTTTTTACAATTTCAGGTACTTTAAGCCTAGTTACCAAACGATATGAGATTTTCCTAAAATTTATTATATTTACAAAGTGCATATCTTGAAGATGTAGAAAACAGACCTTATAGGTACTTTTAAAAAGAGTTGCTTTATCACATCCTTTAAAGAAGAAACTTCTCGTTTTCAAAAGATTGAGAACATAGCAAACCCTTGAAATATTTCAGTTTAATTGTCTTATTTTTCATTTAATTCGCATAAAATTATAATTCTAAAATTATTTTAATTTGATGTTCAGTTATATTTAACCATCTGTAGTATGTTTTAATTCATATTGGATAAATCATGTAACCTTAATTTTATTTATTTTATAACATTTTCATTAAAAATAACACTCACTAATTGTAGAAAATTTGGAAATAAAGGATACTGGAAAAAATAGATAAAAGGTTGATAACATTTAAAAGTGATTAATAAAGTGAACATTTATTTTAAAGAAAAACCTTTATGCAATGGATGATAGACGGATGCAGATCTAGGCTTTTTAAGATAAATGGACATGACCGAGTTAAGAACACAGGTGACCTTTTTGATTTTCCATTTTTCTAATGTGTCTTTTAATGGCAATTACACAAACTAAAATGTTTTAGCCTTGGTTTAATGCAACCATAATTAAGTAAACTCGATTTAAGAAAGCTTATATAATTAAAGAAAAGATCTTTTAAAAACCTTTATTATGTTGGCAAATAAATCATGGGCTTTACTGGTTCAACACCTTTGATATTCTAACTCAAGGAAAATTCTAAATTATATCATTTATAGACCATTATGCAAATGAAAGTAAATCTTTTGTAGTAGGTTCTTAGAAAGTAGATGAGGACAAGTATTAAACAGGAAAATTAAAAAAAAAAAACAAATCCATTCACTTATCTAATAAAGGAAATAATAAGGCTTCTCTTATGTTGTAGATTTTTGTGGGTTTGTGCTCAAGTTTAAAGCTTCATTCAAAAACCAAAAAACTCGAAGTCAATTCTGATATGATACATAAAAATAAGAATGGAACAATGGAAGACTGCTAGGAAGACTCCCATCTATTAATATTACAAGGATAAGTTCTAATTTCTGTATATAAAAATGTGTACATAGCTAACAAGATGACTAATAACTAATTATTTTTAATTTGCTTTTGAGAATTTGCTAGAAAAAAATTAAAGTTAAACTCCAACATAAGTTCAAGAAATTTTCTCCGTAATAAAGACAGTGAGCCAAAGAATAAAGCTGTGGTCAGTAATGTATTAATTAATGGGGTGATTGTTCAGTATGGTTGTAAATGTTCAATATAATACTAAAGACAAAATATGAAGGTACTATATTCTCTTAAAAACTCAAGAAAAGCTATATAGACAGAAAGTAGTTACATCGTTACTAGTGTTGATTTCCTCTTCAGTTGTCTTCACTAGAGAGGAAAGAAATAATTTCTTGAGGAACAAAAAATAACAAGTTAAAAGAATATCTTTGGTCATTCATAATTATGGTTATCTATAAGGAATGAATATTAAATTCTTAAAAAAATTAAAAATGAATCTTTAATAATTTCCAAATATATTTTGTTGGAACATTGGATGTTCCAACAATACTTTATGAATTTTCTGTACCAGTCTCATGACTACACTATGAAATGTCAAGCCAAAGAATTACACCATAATTGTGAACATTTTCAGTAACAGCCCATCTAAGATAAGAAATCCTAATGATTTTCTTCTTTTACTCTCTTTGATTAGTTTGGAGTTGGGGGAGAAAGTGGCTCTTTCTCATTGCCAATTTTAAAAAGTAAAATTCCCTATTTTGCCAATGGAGAACATTAAGAATAATTGTGTGTTTTCTTATTTTTTCTTTCACATTGTGGCTGTGATATTTTTGTTTGCTTGTTTTGATCTGTTGGTGTACTTCCAAAAGATTGGTTTTGGTCGTTTGTTCTCCAGAGATTCAGGAGAAGCAAAATAATTCTTTAAAAATCTTCATAGGAAATCATAAATGCATAAACTTTTGAAGCTGGATACAAACATATTACAAAGCTCGTCACCAACTATTTAAGTCCTCTCCAAAAGTTTCCATTAATTCATATAGTTGTTGAAAAATACTGATTAAGTATTTCGGATGACATAGGTGCTGATGAGTCAGTTAAGATACCATCCCTATTCTAAATGAGGAGTTTCCAGTCCAGTGGAAGGACAGATAGTTACTGCAAATGTAAAAATGTGCAAAAATGATTAGAATTAGTTCCAGGGTATTAAGATGGCATTAAGAAAATTACCTAATCCTGTTTGTCTGGTGATGGGAGGGCTTCTGCATTCAGTTTTCAATAGAAATATTTAAGGCTGTGAATCTTCCTCTTAGCATTACTTTAGCTTTATTACATACTTTCTAAAGCAAGTTATTTTCATTGTTATTTTCTAGATGGCTTGCAGTTTATTTTTTATGTACATTTTGACTCAACAGTTTTCAAGTGGTATGTTTTTCTTTTCCAGTTTTGTTATTAATTTCTAGTTTTATTGTTTTGTGATAAAGTGTATATTGTCTTTACTATTTCTACTTTTCAGAATTTGAGCTTTTGCCTAATAAATGAACAAATTTTATAGCTATTTCATAGCTATGTAATAAGTAGGCATTGTCTCTCTTCATGATATAAAGGTTGAACATACGGGGATTCCATACTACATTTTTAGTGATGTTTTTTAGGATACCTATATTTTTACTTATTTTTGTCCACTTGATATATGAAGAATGAGAGAGGTAAATTCATATTCCTTACTAATGAGGCATTTGGCTATTTCTCTTTATATATCTTATACTTATTGTGTGTATATTGTTGCTATGTTATTTAATCAGAAATGTAATTCTGAGTTGTGGATTGCACACATTTTGTTATTGAACATACTTCTTTGTATAGTTTATGCTTTTTATGTTTGTGTTTCAAATAAAAATGATCATGATAACTTTTCTTTTTGTTTTCATTTGCCTTGTATGTATTTGTCCATCTTTTTAATTTTTACCTCTCTGATTCATTTTAGGAGTCTTTGTGAACCAAACTAATAAGTCGTCTTAGCCACTGGTATAAAAGATATATTTGGTGCTATGTATTTCATCATATTATTGTAATTAAAAAATATTTTTGTCTTTTTATTTATTTTTGTAACTGTTTTTATAATTCTTGCAGTATGGCTTGAATTTATTCTTTGCTGCTTTCTTGTTTTATGTAATTTATAACTAGTTTATAATAATTTATTTGTAATTATTATAATTTTTCTCCTAATAGTTACATTTCTAACTGTACATTTATATAATGCAATTAGTTTGCTATTTCTTAGTAGTGTCTATTGACTCCTTTCTGTGATCAATAATAACATAGTAATAAAATAATAAAATAATATTTCAATATTTTCCCACCTTAGCTCTTTCCTTTCCACATTGATTTTCAGTAATAATATTACTTTTCTTTGTTTTTATATTTGTATTCCTAATTATTTTCAAACTTCAGGTGTAAGTACTGGGTTTATCTGTTTTAAATGACTCTTTCTCTCCCCACCCCAGCTACAAACGATATGAAGATCATCTTGATATTAGCTTGATTAGTTTAAGAAATGCCTTGGTGTTGGATGTATTGTCTTTATTTTATTTCCCCTGGGACACCTTGTGTTGTGTGACTTCATAGATTTAAGCCTTTTTAAATTTTGGGGTAATTTTCTTAAATACATTTATTTTTTGTTGTTGTTATGTTGAATTTCTTCTTCAGTATACATTTCTTTTCCACATCAATTTTGTGTGTATTGGGATAGCATTTCTCTTTCATGTGTTATGATTTTCTGTCTAATCACTTAACTGTACTTACCTTCTCATTTCACTTCCTTTTCCTGATCCTGTTTTCCATGTCCTTTAGTGTGTTTGTGGCAGCATTTACTGCTTTTGCCTGCTTCGCACGTGGACCTCATTTCTATGATGGACTTGCCTTTTTCCCTTTCTAAGTTCTGCCATATTGTGTTTTACCTTTTACTGTTTTTTTCACAATTTGTCCCCAGAGTTCATTTCTCTGTTTTGAGTTTTTATTTTTATTTATTTATTTATTTATTTATTTTTGAGACAAAATCTTGCTCTGTTACCAGGCTAGAGTGCGGTGGCGCGATTTTGGCTCACTGCAGCCTCCGCCTCTCAGGTTTGAGCGATTCTCCTGCCTCAGCCTCCTCTGTAGCTGGGATTACAGGCACCTGCCACCACAGCTGGCTAATTTTTGTATTTTTAGTGAAGACGGAGTTTCACCATGTTGGCCAGGATGGTCCCGATCTCTTGACCTAGTGATCCACCCACCTTGGCCTCCCAAAGCGCTGGGATTAAAAGGCGTGAGTCACCGCATCTGGCCATGTTTTGATTTTTTTGGAGCTATTTATTCATTGCGTTAAGAAATTCATAGTGAAACTTAGAATTTTCATTTTGTTCTCATCCATATTTTCTGGTACATTACTCATTTTTCTTGTTCTTTCAGTTTTTAAATTTTCTTTTGGTATGTTGGTAAAGATCTTGTACAAAGTCCTTGCATATGACTACTCATTTATTTATAGAGGTAGGTTCTACTTGGACTACATATTTTCCAAGGGTTCATATGAGAGAGACCAAGGTAATCTTGTAGGCTGGTAGAGCTTCTCATTATAACATCACATGTGTGTGAGCAAGGTATTTTATGGTCGACTTCTTCCCAGCCATCTAAGATTGGCAGCTTCAGAGTGACTTATGATTCAGTCTCTTTTCTTTCAACCTTTCTCAGCAGGTTTTTCAACCTTTCTTTTTCAGGCAGACTCTGCCTCCTGAAAATACAGTCTGCCTGTACAATACCTCACTCATCTCTGCTTCCAGCCTCTCTTCAATGACAAACCATTTTGGAGACACTCCCACAGTATTCTATGTGCTCTGTTTTTGTAGCCCCCAGATTTCTCTTGCTTTCAGACAGAAGGAGTTGTCTTTCAAGATTATTTTTCCTCTTTGTTTTTGAGTAATTTCTGAGAAGAGAAGGGGTCAGCATCATTTTAAAATCAGAAGTCCCATGTTCACTGTGGACCTTCCTTATCTAAACCTCCTGCTTTACTTTTCGCAAATCTGATACCATGATTACTTGTCTACACTTATTGATCCATCAATGTATGCAGAGTGTTGTATGTGAAGCAGTTATTAGGTTGATGCATAAGTAAACGCTGTTTTTGCCATCACTTTTAATGGCAAAACGTAAACCTTTAGAGTGTTTACAACTGTGCCTGGAACATAGTAGATATTTGACAAATATAGCTATCATCATCATCATCGTCATCATTAACATCATCATTTCACTCTTGCTATGTGTGTTTGCTTCATTAATGAGTATAAATACTAATAGGAACCTCTGTGCACTGGGAAAGCTTTTGAAGACAGTTAAGACAGGGGTGATCAAATTATAAATTCATCAAATTCTAAAAGGTTAACATTTATGAATCTTTTTAACACTATTTAAAGACCTTCACAACTCCTGAAATAACAAGATCTATGCAGTGGTCTTTGTGCTTCAGTCTTAGTCTAGTTTTACCTGGGGCTTATATCTAACTGTCAATGCTTCCTTATTGTTTTCTGTTTTTCATTTTCATTTTGAGAAAGCATAGGTACATGTGGAAATCTGAGGCCAATTGTGAGACGTTTCTGATTACTTTGATTACTTAATCAAAAGAGGAAAACAAATATGAAAGTGTGTTGCTGGGAAGAACTATTTTATAATTGCTACAGAAGTGAAGTCTAAAGTTGTCATATTGCATTTTAAAATCTAATTCTTCCTCCTAACAACTTTAGTTCCTTTAAAATAGCTAACTCATAGGAATGGTGCAAGATATAATTGAGAGGTAATTAAAATCAAGTTTTAATGTAAGGTTTTGAAGAAATGATATTGAATACTGATTTGTTATAGAATATTCTGGGCATTTAAAAGATGCTTAAGAAAGCCAAATATTTCAGATTTACCCTTGATTTTACAATGTTGAAATGGAATATATCAACAAAGAAGATTTTTAAGTAAGGAGTGACAGGGAAATTTCAAAAATAAAATGATTACTATAAAGACAATCATATTAGATGAATATCCAAGCATTTTAGAGTAGAAGTTATATTATGTATTATTTTTGAAATGATTTTATTACACATCTTCTTGCACAGGGATCATCAATGTTTATTGTGAGTTCAGGAATCACATTACCTATTGAAGAAAGTCACGGATTAACTGACTCTTAAACTTATAAAGATCCTTAAAATCATCCAGTACAATAATTCTCCTTACAATACTCCTAGCAGGCAGTAATTTAGCCTTTGTTTAAATTTCCATCTGCAAAGCAGACCAGTCTAATTTAAGGCATTTGTAATTGTTACAGAAATTCATTGGATTAAAGTTTGTGTCCCTATTACTTAAACCTTTGCAATCAATCTTTTCCTCTTCTGCCGCATTAAGTACAGTCACTTTCCCGCTGACGCAAGAGACATTACTATGTAATGAACATGAGTTCTGGGTCACTCAGTCCTGAATTAACACGTTCTATGTTCTGTTCGCTAGTGGCATAACGGTTCATTAATTTTTCTCAGTCTTATATGACTCTGTGGCTATCTTTGATTGGAGTATGTTGTTCTTATTATGCCACAGTGGAAACATGGCTATTTTTGCTCAGAGCTATATGGAGAGTGCTGAGCATAGTACTTGGCAAAATGTAGGGTACTAATGTAATGTCTGTCCACAGTAGATGATCAATTGATTCATTATTAGTTCATGAGAATCATTTGAAGTTATTTGATGTACAACTTGACTTCAACCTGAAATCTTTATCTAGAAATATTTGCCATGATATGCATACAGATTCATTATGAGACAACCTTATTTTTGCCGCTTTCCTTACTTGTAATAACCATCTCCTTCTCTCTACCTTCTCAGATACTGTCTTTCTTCAAGGCCCAATTCAAATTCCATTATTTTCTCAGGCCTGTCTTTAGTGCTGTCATTCTTAGAGCTCTCCAAACTTTGATAGCACTTTTCTGGATTTGTTCTCTAATTCTTAATAAACTAGCTTTTTAAATTTAATATTCTAAGTGCATTTGTTTTCTTTCATCTTTCAAGTGAGAGATTTTGTGTGATATAGCATCTTAATCTTCAACACTGGAAGGTCCTGAAGTATCATCTTATTTATTAAAGAATATTTCAAGAATATTCAATTTAGTTTTCATTTAACTATGAGTAAAGATAGCAACACTAACCACATCTCACCTTAGCAGGCTCAAGCTTGTGCACCTGAGCCCCTTCTGATGCCTGTGTAGACTTGTCTAGGTTTACAGAACAGTTGCACCTTTGGGCTTAACAGTTTTTTAGGGCATTGTGGAGGCTGATCATATGGCATGATTAGACCAGGACCAAATGAAATCTTGTCATATACAGTGCCATGCTGATGGGCAGCCAGAAACTGAGGTGCTGCCTGGAGATAGAGTGAAGTCTTCTCCAGCACTGGTGGTTGGATCACCTGGTTTTGATCCTGAGGGTGCAGGTGGTAGGAGGTTTTGGGTGAGTGAATTCCCAACAGGCAACATGTAAGAACTGAGCAACTGAAATAGGGACTGTTTCTTGGCCCACAAACTAGACTCTTTCCTAGTAGTAGGCACTTTTCCTTTTTAGGCATCTTCTCTGGAGTGAATTCTGTGGTTTACACGGCTCCTTGTGGTGAATCCCAATACTTGCACTCTCCCTCCATTCCCATTCCCTGTCATCTCAATTTTTCTCTTCTTTTATTATTTCCCCAGTAGATAATGAAGTCCCCAGTAATTATTAGCAAATGAAAACTGGGTATCAAGAAGGGCAAAATCTTCAACCATATCAGGAGGTGAGGGGAAATAATTATGCTCTATTATTATAATGCAGTAGACAGAAGAACAACTAAAGCAATTAAGTTTTCATCTTACTGCAAACTGAATAAGATACCACCATATTTTTATATGTTTATAAATTAAAAAAATAAATTCATGAGTGTTATATACTTGTTATCTAACTATGTATCTATGTATCTCTCTATCATCTACCTATGTATCTAAACTATTGTCTTTTAGTATCTATCCTCTGATCATCCATCATAAGAGTGTACCCTATATATTTTTGGAATATAATTTTTAAATTATTTTCACTAGCATTATTAGCTTCTGCCTGTCAAGGAAACTGGGAATTTTGGAATAGAAAAATATCTTAGAAAGCACTTTGTAACTGTTTTACAAACATAATCCATATTAGTAACAACTGTTCCCAATGGCCATCCGGAATAATTTGGGTCAGTTATTTATAATTTTAATGAAACAGATGTTATTTTTAAAGAATACAGTCTGTTTAGATATCCTTGAATCAGCTTGATTTCCTAAGATTGTATATATGGGATTCAAACAATTTTTTGTTTGAGTTACTTATCTGGAGCATATCTTCAACTTGTAAATATCAGTTACTGAAGACAACACAAACCTTTGTGTTTTGATCTGGTTAGTGGTGGAGGTCCCAGACTCACATCTTAAGAACCTGAGAAGATAAACTCTTCTGTGATCAGGCCACAGCTTTCAGACTTTCTCTGGCTTCAATAAACTATTTCTCTATGAACTTCTGGACATAAAGGAAGATACTATATATGATATGCATATATAATATTATATATTACTTGTATATATTATATATTACTTATATACTTATACTATTTATATAGTACTATTGGCTATATAATAGTATTAATATAGTATATAGTATACTAACTATATGCTAATGCTATTTATTATACAATTACATATTGCATGATATATAATATTTTATATATTATATATTTACTTTGGAATTCAGTCATGGTTGATTAAAATTGTGTTATTTTATTTGGGATTTAGATTTCTATTTCTTTTTATGTTTTCTTAAGGCTTTCATCAGTGAACATTTTAAAATAAAATTTGTATTCAAGCTTAAGCAAAGACTGATACATACTTAAAAAATTTAAATATTGGATTTGAATGATCTAACCTAATTTTTCGTTTTCCAGAAAGAGTTTATGTAAAAATATATCACACAGAATAACTAAAAAAAAAAACAAGTGATACCTTATCTGAGCTCAAAGAATCTGTTTCTTTGCAAATGGATAGAGGATTTATTATGTAAGTTTGGTGGGTTTGGGGGCAGAGAACTCAAAAAGTTTTTTTTTTGTTTTGTTTTTGTTGTTGTTTTTTTTTTAAATATCAGAAGGCAATACTGTTTCTGAAAACTGTAGGAAAAGAATTTATAATGCCTTGCCAGAAAGCCTTTTCCCTGAATGTGCACTTATGTGCTTTGTTGTACAGCAAATCTCCAAGAGTGTCTCTTAATGTTCATTGACCAGTTCTCAACAGCTCAGGCATATTTATCATGTTTTTTGAGTAAAACCTTGATTTTATATCTAAAACCAAATATATGTCCTCATGATGACTTGCAGTGGCTTATCTGTAGTGATTGCATTTTTTTCTTGTAAAAAATATCATTTTGGGCTGGGCGTGGTGCCTCATGTCTGTAATCCCAGCACTTTGGGAGGCCAAGGTGGGCTGATCACCTGAGGTCAGGAGTTCGAGACCAGCCTGGCCAACACAGCAAGACCCTGTCTCTACTAAAAATACAAAAATTAGCTGGGTGTCGTGGTGGGTGCCTGTAATTTCAGCTACTCAGGAGGCTGAGGTAGGAGAATCGCCTGAAACCCGGGCAGCAGAGGTTGCAGTGAGCTGAGATAGCGCCAGTGCACTCCAGCCTGGGTGACAAAGAAAGACTCCATCTCAAAAAACAAACAAACAAACAAACAAAAACCTTGTGAATCTTTAATATATTTATGCTACATGTTAGTTCTTGTTTTTGAAGTGTAATGCACATTTGTGAGCAAATATATTTTAAAATGCCCTTAGAATGAATGGTAAGCTCATTCCCAAAATGCCTATTTGTAAAGTTTGGTATAGTCTTTAAAATTTGTATCTATAGAAATGTGAGGATAAAAATATATTTTAATACTCTTTTCTTTAGTTTTGACCTTTAAAAGTTCTCAATGAATAAGCTGATGAGACATAAATTAAAGGTTTTGTTGGCATATAGCAATGAATGAACAGATGTGTAACCTAAAATAGGGAGTGACATTGTTGGGTCCATTTAGTCACCATGGAAAAACAGATTTACATGTTTAACTTCCCCAAATAGAAGAAATTCCTTCTTCTCTCACTGTAACTTTTAATTATTAGATTCCAGCTCCATTTTCACTGACATTGGGCTTCGCTTAGGGCACTGTCCCTACAAATGCCTGAGAGGATTGGAAGCTTGGGAGTTATTATAGTCATTGATCAATGTAGTCAAGAGTTTTTCCATAAAAGAGCAGCTTTTGACTGGTTTCATTATTAAACTTTGTTTCTATGTAAGGGGCAAGGCCTTAATCCTTTTCTTTCATTGTCACTTTGAAACACTCACATCAACTGAAAAAAATTTTTTGGAGTCCCTCCGTGTTATACAATTTATCTATGTGGATAAGGAGCAAGGAAGGGAATGACGGTATGGGGAAACCCCAAGTTGAAAAGGGTGATTTTCCTCCTTTTTATGGATCTCACAGGATGCAGGGGAGACAAAGCTAAATGAATAGTTGCCATGCACTGCAACTGATAAGTGCTATAATAATAACTTGCTACAAGTGACCTCTGCCTGAGGGAGAGAAGACAGGATCCATAGGGGGAGTTTTTCCTGGAAAAGTTTTTTATTAATAGTAATTTAAAAGTGAGTCAAAAGCAAATTGAGTCCACGAGAGAAGACACAGAATCTTCTACATAATTTAACAAGAAATGTATTGGCAACAGTTACTAATAATAGGTGAAAAATAATAGATTGGGATATGATCTATTTCTCTTTTTTAAACTTTACAATGTTTTACCCATTTAATATGGTGCTTGCCTATCCCTGTGTTTTATGATTTCTGTTTGTTTTCTTTCTCTTATAGATTATAGCGCCTTGAGGACAGAGACTTTATGTTTCCAACTACCCATTCCAGCATCATCTAGTTCATTCCTATGCTGAACAGCCCCTAACACATTGTCGCAATAAATACTAACATTATATGTGTGCAATGAAGTATTCTTTTGCTTAAAGCAAAACTTTAATATGGTCTTACAATAAGCCACTTGTAAGACCAGTTTTAAGTAATTACTGATACAAATGCTGCCACTGCCCCCCAAAGAAACCTGAATAAAATTATGTTAGGCCACACTAATTTCAGTGTCAAGCCATATAACTCTGCTGATAATCATTTTTTAAAAAGTCTTTTGATCTTTAAACTGAGAGAGTTGAACTAAATAATCTTTTAGATATCTTCTAGTTTAATATTCTATGATTCTATTAAATATATTGTATTTGGCCGGGTGTGGTGGCTCATGCCTGTAATTCCAACATTTCTGGAGGCCGAGGTGGGCGGATCACTTGAGGTCAGGAGTTCAAGGCCAGCCTGGCCACCATGGTGAAACTCTGTCTCTACTAAAAATATAAAATTAGCCGGGCATGATTGTGGACGCCTGTAATCACAGCTACTAGGGAAAGTGAGGCAGGAGAATCACTTGAACTCGGGAGGCAGAGGTTGCAGTGAGCCGAGATTATGACATTGCACTCCAGCCTGGGCGAGAGAGTGAAACTCTGTCTCAAAACAAAAAACAAAAAACAAAAAAACCCAAAACAAACACATAAAAACAAAGAAACCTTCTCTCTCTCTCTCTCTCTCTCTCTATCTATCTATCTACATCCATATATATATATGGATCTATACGGGGAGGTTTTCCTAGAAAAGTTTTGTATTAATAGTAACTTAAAATTGAGACAAAAGCAAATTGCAAAAAGTGAGTCAAAAGCAAAATACTATATATTATATATAGTATTTGCTTTGTGAAATTTAAATTATAGCTTAAAAATATAATGTGAAAATAACATACAGATTTGTATTTTCTGGTGTTTATAAGAGAAGTGTGATTGAATCATCTTAGAAACCAGTATCTATAGTATTTTTATGAATTACTTTCACAAAAGTGACTTTATTTCTCATTGACGTAGACATTGTTATTAAGTGTGACTTCATATGTTAAGTAACTCATACAAACTTTCTCTGAGAAAGCAGACAGGTTTCTTTCTGTCAAACCAATGCTGGTGCCTCAGATGACTAAACCCTAAAGATACTGTAAGTCTGCCCTTACTGTCATTGAAAGCTCTTGTTTTCCCTTCGACTTCTTTTTTCTCTTATCCAAAGTGAATATTCTGTTGTGAAGAATGTTGTAGCTCCCATGGTGATTTCTAAATGCAGTGTCTGCTGCACTGATGTGGCTGGATGCACACAGGATAGAGGATGCTATCAAGAGCTGATAAAACCCTTTCTAGAAATAGAGAAGAAATATTTATAAGCTTCTGAGGATATCATCAGGAAATTCTTCTAGGGCAGGGAATTAGGTCATTGGTGAAGAACAGATTTTGCCAAGAAACAGTTTACTGCGGGGTGGGGGCACTGATAACAATATTCTGAAAGATTATAAATTCTTTTCCCTAGAAAAGAACTGTATAGTTTAACAGATTGCTGGAGCAGATGGAGATATGACATTCACTACTATAATTTACATTAACATGCTACAAGACAGATTTGCCTTAATCAAAAAAAGTCTAAACCACTTCAAAGATTCAGAAACAGCTTTTCATCAGTTCATTTCATCTCATTGAAACTTGATTTAATTTAGTCAATTTTGAAAAAAAAACCACACTATAAATTTACACCAGGTACAATGATATACTGTAGCAAAATCCTTTGAAACGTTTCATCTTCTAAAAATTTAATTCATAAAAATGATGATGTCTTGTTGCCAAATGTGTCTGTTTATTTCATGATGATGTTGCCAGCTTACTGAAATAGAATAGTGAATGATGTATTACATCTGCTTCAGGAAACAGTAACATTTAAACATCTGTCTAGTATTGTCACATATGTTTACACCTGTACTAATTTTTTTATTTAATCCTGTGTCCTCATTTTAATGGAGTTAAAATGTTTGTTTTGTATATGCTCCATCAATTAAACACAGAACTTCTATGCTTGACTTTCATTATGTATGTCTCACCTCCGAAAACCCAATCTAATTCAAGCAAATTATTTGGCCAGCATTAGTAGCCTGTTTAGACCATAATTAGTTGTTCTATATAATTGTGTTTCTTATAATACATTCTCAATACATATTAGTTTATTTTAGTTTACTTCTTATTGATTGGGCATATCACCTAAAGTTTAGCTAAATGAAGTTTCTTGGACTTTAGAGTTAATGATGGGCTAGGAATACATTTCTCAGTTTAAACTTAGAATATAGTACACACAATCTTTGGGGAGTCTCAGAAATATGTAGCTGTTTCATAGTGTAGTTTTAATTGCTGTTTCACAATGACCTTAAATTAATTTGCACAATGATGAACTCTGGAATTTATTAAGTTGAAATATGAAAATCCATTTGTAGTAGTTTATTACTATCAAAAGAAAATGTATATCCAAAAATCACATGCACTTTTATTCTGTATTGCATACAAACTTATTTTTATTCAATCAGTTGAATCTTGTATATGCATTATCTTTTCTAAAACAAAGCAAGATTTGTGAACTTTGATGCAAACAATGCCATGTGGTGAGTCAGAATAAGACTAAGTAAATTAGTGTGGCCAAGTCAATTTCACATATGGTCTGAGCTTTTATGAAGCTGTGTATAGCTCCAGGATAATATGTAAAAACTTCTAGCACTTTATGTAAGGAAGCTATTAATTATCACCAACCACAGGAAAATGTTTTCATGAAACAAAGAATTAACAAGATGACAAAACTCACAATTCTTTCAAGGAGTTGGATAGAAAATGAGGTATATTCTGGATAATCTTTAGGAGATAAAGAAACATGGTTTTTCTGGCTACAGTCATGGAATATTTCTGCTTAAGAAGTCATATTTTAAATGAGTGAAAGAGAAAAATCCCTGAAATATCAATTAGGGTAGCAACATTACTTTTTATGGCATATGCTAATAAACTATTTTTTAAGTGCATTTTTTAGGTATAACCAGGACATCAAGGATTGGAGTCAAACAAAAATCTGTTTTTCTAAGCAGTGGAACCTAGAATATGATCAAAGAAAATATGGAAGGGGATTATTTGGGGCTTTATAAGGAAATTTGGACCAGTGTAAGGATGATTAAAGAAAGCTGGAAGGCAGAATCCCCAATTAAATCCTTTAATTTAAAGCAGAAAAGTCTGAGTTAATGTTATAATGTGATTGTGGTGAGACCTCGCCCCACAGACAGTGAATTAAGAAAGTCTAGAGAAAGGAGCAAAAACAATTTAGTGAATTTAGTGGTACAACCTGGTGCTTCCATTGGCTAATCCTCTCCCATCGCATTTATTAAGCACAATACAAATTTTAGCCATTATTATTGTTAAATAAAAATAACACTTCATATAGGGATTGTATGATGATTACAGATAAATGGGTAAAATTTTTGCACCACATGTAACGTGCGTCCATATGGGTACATGCGGTGTATGTGGGAAACAGGTGGGTTGGAAAGAAAAAGGGGTGGAGGTTTGATATGGTTTGGCTGTGTCTCCACCCACATCTCATTAACAATTGTAATCGGACCCGTAATCCCTACGTGTGGAGGGAGGGGATTGGATTATGAGGCAGTTTCCTACATGCCGTTCTCGTAATATTAAGTTCTCACGAGATTTGACGGTTTTATAAGACGCCCTTTCTCTTTCGCTTCCTCCTCTCTCTCTTGCAACATTGTGAAGAAGGCGCTTGCTTCCCCTTCACTTCCCACCATGATTGTAAGTTTCCTCAGGTCTCCCTAGCCGTGTGAAACTGTGAGTCAATTAAACCTCCTAAACCTAATTTTATAAACTACCCAGTCTCTGGTATTTCTTTGTAGCAGTGTGAGAAAGGACTAATACAAGTTAAAGGGTGAGTACCCTGGGGCTCTATCTGCTATAATATTTGGGGTGAATGAGAGCTATGGTGGATGTTATATGATAATCATTCTCTTCCCAATGCACAATTCCTTTCTGTACAGAGCCAGAGACTGAAGATGCATTTATGCTGTTGCCTCCTTATTGGCATCTCTGCAACTTCTCCATTTTTTCATTGACTCTGATGTCGGACATGATAAAAATTTTTTGTAAAATGCTTACCATTTCTTCTTCTATACTCACTTTAATGTTTGGCTAAAGGTAGTTAATTTGTTATCCCTGAAAGAGTAATACATAACTCTGAACTGGGCATGTGTCACTTAGCCAAGAATTGTTTCCAACTCATAAAAAATACAGACTGATTTAGGTATACTGTTTCTTTAAAGTGTTTGTCACAGCACATAGAATATCTAAATTGTTACTTATTTTATTGCATAAATATTCTGAATTTTTAGTTTTTGGTCTGAAATATTTGGTTTAGTCCTTCACTGTCGATTTCTCCTCCAAAGCCACTAATGCTAACATTACAATAGTAGGGTATCCAAATGGTGATAGTGATCTATCTACCTACCTATCACCTACCTATCTAATACTTAATGTGAAGGAATCCACAAAAATATCACTATAAATTAATGCATGAGCTGTCCATGATAAAGAATATTAATATTGATTAATAAGAAAGCAACAGTCAAACATCCTGCATTTAACTAGTTTGTAGCTTTGTGTTCTTGGGAAAATTGCTAACCCTTTGTGGGCTTTGGTTTTAAGAATCTAAGAAGGTACAAGATAGTAGAATTATGATGGTGTGGAAGTGGGAAAAAAATGACTTAAGGAAGGTTTGGTAAATTAGATTGAGTAGGATTTAAAGATGTTAGTTAAGGAATAGTTCACGGGAGGTGTGTGTTTGTGTGTGTGTGTGTGTATTTCCATGTGAACATGGATAGGGTTGGGATGGAGAGAGGGCTCATGGGAATGGACATAACTCTCTTCAAATATTTGAAAAACTGGTACGTGGATGAGGGATTAGATTGTTCTGTGTAGTAGGAAAAAACAACAACAACTTTTCCCAGTAGGTAGAATTTACAGAGATAACTCATTTGTTTTGTTGTTGTTCAATATAAACACTGACAGACTTATTCTTATCCTAAGATGGAATGTTCAAATATAAGCTGGACAACCACTTGAATCATTGATAGTGGGGCACTTGTGAGTATGGACTTTGGTTTAGACAGACATCAATTTGAATACTAGCTCTAATACTCACTAGTTTTGTGACTTTTGGCAAATTCTTTAGTAAACTCTCAGGTTTATTTTCCAATTTTATTACATGCGGGATAACATATATTAACCACTGGACTTTTGTGAGATTTAAAAGAGGTAATTACTCAGCAAAGCAAGTACTCAATACACTTTTATATTTAGGAATGAGTGACTTAAGGATGGCATTGGAGGGTGTTTGGATATCATGTAAATAAATAAGAATAAAACCCAAATATGGCCAATTTCATCACCCTAAGGACTCATATCAATATGAAAAAAAGTAATTTAATGCATATTGTTAGATAACTCAAACAATATTAAAAGATATAAAATAAAAAATAAGTTTCCTACCTCTTCGATTCTTTTGCCTATGGTACCCACTAACATGAATCCTCCCAGAAAACTTTTAGGTTTTGCATAGGAAGTTTAGGATGCTTTTGGATGCCTTTGGTTACAAGCAACAGAAAGCTCAGCTGAAACTGGCTTAAATAATAAAGAAACCTTACCAATGTTTAAAACTAAAATATTTAGAAGAAGGAGAAGTTTAAGGCAAGGGTTTAAAATTAGAGCCCTGGGTCTGAGCTTTTGGGGTTCTCAACTCTCTTCACATATTGGCCCTGTTTTGGCTTTGACTTCCCTTATGGTTAAAAATTCAAACAACTGCAGCAGCTCAGAATTGTTCAGACAGAGAAAACACCTTTTACAGAGAACTCTGAGCAAAGTTGTAATATTCACCCTGATTGCTAGAGTCTGTTTTAGTTCAGATGCCCCTACGTGAACTAGTCTCTGTGGCCAGGGGATTGGCATTGCTCATTGGATGACACTAAATTATCTATTGTACCCATGAAGTTGGCAGACAACGCAGCTTTTCCAGAACAACATGAGTCCCACATGAACTGGGGACATTTGGAAGGTGGAAAGTAGGATATTGAAGATGGTAAGGTGTTCTAGTTATATATTACTGCATACAAAACTGCCCCAAATTTATGTGGTTTTAAACAACCGCCACTTAATCAGACTCACTGATTCTGTGTGTGAGGAATCTGGAAAAGTCACAGTGAGAATAGCTTTTCTTTCTAACGTCTGTGGTGTCATCTGGGAATATTTAAAAGGCTGGGGGATGAAATCTTTCAAAGGTTTCTTCACTTAATGTTTCTGGAACCTGGGCTGGAGAGAAAGAATTATGAGGAACCAAGTAGAAGCTTCATGACCTTTTCTGACTGAGTCACACAAGTCACAGTCACTTCCATTGCATCATTTCAATGACTTCTGTTGGTCACTAGCAAATCACTAAGGAGCTCAGATTTAAGGGGAAGGGGATTAGACTCCACTTCTTGATGAGAGATGGCAAGGTCACATGTCAGAAGAATAAGTAGGATGGAAGGTATCGTGAAAAATTTAGAAAATAAATCTGCCACCAGAAACAACCAACTAATGAACATTACGTGCATATGCTATTCTTTAAAAAGCTTACCAAAGCAACAATGCTGTACATTGTGCTTTTTTCCCTCTTAATGTTTAATCTTAGAAATTTTCCCCATATTTACTCTAGATCAACCTTATTCATTCTAATGGCTTCGGGGTATTCTATTATATAAATCTATTTTTTTTTTTTTTTTTTTTGAGATGGAGTCTCATTCTGTCACCCAGGCTGAAGTGCAATGGTGCAATCTCGGCTCACTTCAACTTCTGCCTCCCTGGTTCAAGCAATTCTTCAGCCTCAACCTCCCTAGTAGCTGGGATTACAGGCACATGTCACCCCTCCTGGCTAATTTTTGTACTTTTAGTAGAGACAGGGTTTGCTATGTAGGCCAGGCTTGTTTTGAACTCCTGACCTCAGGTCATCCACCTGCCTTGGCCTCCCAAAATGCTGGGATTACAGGTGTGAACCACCATGCCTGGCCAAATCTATCTTTTTTTTTAAAACTACTTTCACACTGAAAATTTAGATTATTGTAATATTTTGCTACTGGAAACAGTGCTGCGATGAATTTTTTTAATATACTTTTATATACAGATATTTTTATATACTTCTGCAAAATTAACCTTAAGATAAATTCTTAGAAATGTAATTGTTGAGTCAAAGCATATGTGCTTTTAAATTTGTGATAGATATTGCCAAATTGCCTTTCCAAAGGCTGTGTTAATTTACATTTTCATCAACAGTGAATGAAAGTGCCTTGTCCACTTTGATCTATATTTGGTATCATCCAACCTTAACATTTTTACCAATCTTATAGATGGAAAATAGTATCTTATTGTTGTTTTGATTTAAATTTCTCTATAGTTGAGTGAGGCTGAGAATTGTTCCCTGAGTTTATTGGCCTTTAAAGTTTTCTTTTTGTTGGGCAGTGGGGAGATGATTATCTGTTCATATTACATTTTCTTCTTATTAATGTAAGAACCTTTTTCAAAATAAAAAGAATTTAACCTTTGGTCTGTTGTATATTTCACAGTTTCATCCATTTTGTCGTCTGCTTAAGGTATTTATTTGCCATAAAATACTTTTAATATCCTATAATTTAAGTGATTAATTTTATACATTTTAATGTATAGGTTGTGTTTTAGATGTTTCTCTTATTAAAATTATAAATATATATATACTTCCATTTCTTCTCTAGAACATTAATGACTTCATTTCTATGTTTAAATTTTGATACATCTACAGTTTGTTTCTACTACTAATTCATTGATGAGGAAAACATAGCCCAATGAAGATAATTGACTACCTTTAGTTACACGGTTAGTGAGTGGCAGAGCCAGAAGAAGAACCACACATATCTAGAGTCTAGATTTTCACTAACGGGAAAGACAGAGTCCATTTTGGACAGTTTAAGTGGCAAAGGAATTTATTAATGAAGCTTGCGTAGCTCACAGAATCTCTAGAAGAGACATAGAAGTGCCATGGAAATCTGGTGGTCTTGATTGCCCAACCATATCTTGGGGCTTCTGTAATAATGACAACATTGCTATTGCTGCTCTTTGCAGGTGACAACCTGGGGCTGGACACCACAGGCTCTTTTACTAATGCTCCTAGGAACCAAATGCTTTTGCTACATCACCATCCAGAAGATCTGTTCCTTAGAGTGCAGCCTCTGTCTTACCTTGCTTAATTACAAATCTAACTCCATATGGTGCATTTGATTGGCAAAACCTAGGCCACATGGTAATACATTAGGTGCAGGAGAGCCTGAAAATGCAGAAAGTTGGACTTAAAATATGGGAAAATACCAAAATGCAACAAGGGTGTTAAAAGATTTTTGGCTGTTGCCTCTAGAATGCAGATGAGACAAATAGTCCTCATGATAGACTTTTTGAGCTGAATAACTTGTCTGAGGTTATGATTTTAGAATTCAGCATAAGGAGAGTTAATTCACATATGATTTAGTTATTTTTACCCAAAGCTAAATATTTGAAACTTAGATCCAATTTAATACACCCTTGGCAAACATCTATTATGAAGCAAGCCCTGTGATGCTCTCCACATTCACTGGAGTTGAAAGAATTCTTTTAATCCTGTAACAAAATTTTCAAGTTATGTAGTTTAGTAGTCAGGGAGAGGATGAGAAAACACAATTGTTCATATTAAAAGCATCTAATTTTGTCAATTTCCTAATGGTCCTTGGAACCAAAGTATATTTACTTGCTGCCATAAAATGATTGAAAACAGCCATAAAGAGAGAAATTACACATATAAAATGAAATAGAAATGATGAATCTCTAAAAGCACGCTACCTGTATATTGAATTATTGAATGAAAAAATTACTGATAGTATATATAACACCTTTAAATTATACTTTGTAGAGCTTTGTAGAACTACTGAACATGAAATATTTTTGAGAATATTTAGCTCACAGGTCTTGCTTCAGACATTCAGTTGGCATATGAGGTTTTTAACCTTATATTTATTACTTTGATTACTTTCATTTGTTACTTTGAGTACTTTTCCGTAAACATAAACAGTTCTTAAAGGGCATCACATCCAGGTACATGGAAATAGAAATAGTCTTAATGCAACAAGAAGCTCTAATCACCTTTGGCTTTCCTTAATCTTCATGAAAAGCTATTTCGGAATTGAATATCTTTTGATTAAAACGATTCTAATCAACTCTATTACCAACTCTAACATAGGAGTATTTCAAAGGAGGTGAAATAAAACAAAGTAAATCTTATCTCCTTAATTTCCAGTTGTATATATTTTTATGGGGAAAGTATGCAGATGTGGGTCTGTAATGATCAGATACACAGCTGGATGTAGAGGAAGGGGAGGAGGAGAGGAAACAGAATTAAGTTACAACATGTGACTATAAAAATCACATTCTACTTTTAACATTAAATTGTTATCTTAATTTGGATTCTGGCAGGGTTCAGTGACTCATGCCTACAATCCCAGGTCTTTGGGAGGCCAAAGTGGAAGGATTGCTTGAGATCAGGAGTTTGAGACCAGCCTGGGCAACAAAGCGAGACCTTGTCTCTAAAAAATAATTTAAAAAATATTTTAAAGCTGTCAGAGTGTCCCAGGTAGGAAGTGGATGCCACATAAGCCAAGCAGGGCTGTGTATTCATCTAACCTTCTGACTTACATTCCGGAGAGATGTGTTAGGCAAAATGGTAACTAAGGGTCCAGAATTACTAGTAAGACTGCTGAAATGGTTTTGGACCTTGTCTATAGCACAACCATTGTAGTGGTATTCCCACATAATAGCCTGTGATGAAAGTATTCCAGACACTGAGAGCACCTATTTGAAATGACTAAGGTTGGAGAAAAGGGAGGAGTGAGTCTATATGCTCAAAATACATTAATCATTCAGAAGGATAGGCTAGAATTGGATAGTTCCAATTGCATTCCACTGCATAGCTCTCAGAAGAGTGATAATACATAGTTGTAGATAAAATGGATTGGTGCTCTTTGCATTCTAGATTCCGTGGCCCATTTTTAGGTCCATCTACTCATTCAGTTCTCATAGTGACCTTATGAGAATGGTGCTTTTATTATTCTTGTTAAAGAGATGGGGAAACACATTATTCAAGAGTTTAAAAACACATGATCTTAGTTCATTCCTTCTGCTGTGACAAAACACCACAGACTGGGTAATTTAGAAATACTAAATTTATTTCTCACAGTTCTGGATGCTGGGAAGTCCAAAATCAAGGTGCTGGCAGGTTGAGTGTCTGTTAAGGTCTAAGATGCTTATTATCTCTGCTTCCAAGATGGCGCCTTAAATGCTGTGTCTTCATATGGCAGAAGGTCGAAAAGACCTTGGGGTGGCCGGGTGCGGTGGCTTACGCCTGTAATCCCAGGACTCTGGGAGGCCGAGGTGGGCAGACCACAAGGTCAAGAGATCGAGACCATCCTTGCCAACATGGTGAAACCCCGTCTCTACTAAAAATACAAAAATTAGCTGGGCATGGTGGCATGCACCTGTAGTCCCAGCTACTTGGGAGGCTGAGGCAGGAGAATTGCTTGAACCTGGGAGGTGGAGGTTGCAGTGAGCTGAGATCGCGCTACTGCACTCCAACCTGGCAACAGAGGAGTGAGACTCTGTCTCAAAAAAAAAAAAAAAAAAAAAAAAAAAAGCTTAGGGTGCTCCTTCAACCTATTTTACAAGGTTGCTATCCCATTCATTAGGGCTCTGCTGGGATTTAAATCCAGCTTTATAAAACTGCAGAACCCTAGCTTCAAGCTACTGAACTTCACTGCTCTTTCAAAAGCATCCTTTTATGTAATAAATATATCATTACTCTAAATCCCAAAAAGTAGGACAGAAGAAAAAAAAAAAAAAAGAAAGAAAGTACTTCCACTTGGAAAGCTAAAAACTCAGTCCCTGGAAAGAATAGACTACTCTAAATTAACTGTCTTCGGTACTGAGTAGTTATTCATTCATTCATTCATTTAATTAATATTTGCTAAACATATGCTATATGCCAGACCCTCTGCATAAATTTGATCATTTTTTTATGGCTTAAAAATCACTAGTGGCTCTTTTTATTACAAATATTAAGATCTAAAACTCTTGGTTTTCATTGCAGGTTTATCTTTCTGTAACTCTTTTCTGTTTTTTACCTTTTAAAACAACCAGTTCCTGGATATTACAGTTCCCATAAAATTTAGTGCTCTTCCATTCCTCCACACATTTTCAGATTCAGCTTCCTCTGCCCAGTCCCTTTTCTCAAAGAGATTATAGTCTAATAGACATAAAAACAAATAACTATGATTGAATGTCATAGATAACATAATGCAGGTCTAATCACAGAAAAATGAAACCAAAAGTAAAAAGTAGTCATAAGTATCAGAATACGAGTAATAAGGGCTGGGGATGAGGTTGGCATTTCCTGAAAAGAAAATCTTCATGAGATAGAAGCTTGAAATGAGTCTTCAAAGGCAAATAGATCGTTCTCAGGAAGACTGACGGTAGAGAATGTGCGGAGACACTAAGTAGTGCTTCTGTGGGATATGGACAGGGCTAGGGACAAAGTCCTGGGCAGAGGAAGCTAGATTTGAAAATGTGCAGAGGCATGAAAGATCACTCAATGTTATGGGAACTGTGAAATCAAGGAACTGGTCATTTTAAAAGGTTAAAAAACAAACAAACAAACAAACAAACAAACAAAAAACACAAAAAAACAAGGAAAGACTGAAAGATAAACCTATAAAGGAAACCAAGAGTTTGGAGCTTAATCTGTATGATAAAAAGAGCCACTGCTGAGTTTTAAGCCATGAAAAAATATGATTAAATTTATCTTCCAGGAATATCACTGATATATGAAGGATGAATTTGAATTGTTGAAGAAGTAGTATGGAAATTTAGCCTAGAAAGGAGAGGACAGATGGGAGAAATATTCACTAAGCATAAAAATAAATGGACAAACTCACTTTCCCCATGCTCTTCCCTGCCAAACTAAACCAAACCAAACCATGTGACTATTCCTCACCTAACTATAATTAATTAATGCAGCACGATGTCTGGCAAATAATAAATGCTCAGTTTGGCTCAGAATTATGACCTTGGGGGTAATTTGAAGGAAAAAAAAATAATTGTTTGGTGGAATGAATTTTAAAATAATTTTGAGGCACAGTGAAAACCTTAACATATTATTCTGTACAATCTTTATTACTTATTCCTGAGAAGTATACTATCAAGATGAAAGAGAACAAAATAACAAACAAATATATTATATTGGTTTTCCAAATGTCACTATAGATGGCCAATAGGAAGAAATAGAAAGGAACTTAAAAGTAATCAATTTGTGACTTTGTTTGCAAAAATACCCCTTTGAAAATAGCTTTTGAGTAAATAACCTTTTATAGCTAACCACTTTGGGAAATATTGTTTTCTATTACAAAATCACTTTTGGACCTGAGAGAAATAAAAGATTTAACCTATCTTAGAATCATAGTTGTAAGTCTTCATGTGGTACTAGTTGTGTTCTCGAAATGTATCCCCCAGCTATATCGAAAATTGTATTTGTTTTAAAAGTGAAAAATGCTTCTGAATTACAATGGAAAATCTAATTCCAATTCTCACTTATAAATGCCTGCATATCTGTTATTGTACTGTTGTTTATCAGTGAGAATGATATTGCATTGTGGGAAAATAGGTCAGGGTTTTTAGTGAGTACGTAACAGCTACAAAATAATAAAGTTTACTAATTGTTATCTACATTTAAGTTATGCTAGCAAATAATCATTGCTTGGAGTGAATACATGACTCCCTCTGGACTCAAAGGGGATAGCCTTTCAACAAGTGGGAACTTGAGCTCTTAGGTCTGCTTTCATATAATGCATAATGGAACCAAGAAACAGCAGTATTCCTGCCTCCGTCCTTCCTGAAATCACCTCAAAATTCTAATAATTCATGATTTGAAAATAATTGTCGGTTCAGGATGTGACCTTTTCCCTATGTTGCAAGCAGATAAAAAAGTTCATTGTAAGAAATTAGACATATTTCCGTAACAAAAAAATAAACATATTTATATAGTCACCTGACCAGGCTAAAGACATTTTCTCAGTGCTTATCAAGGTCAGGATTTTCTCTTGCTTTTTCCTTTAGGACTTTATGTTAACAGATTGCATTTTGAATTTTCATCTTTAATCATTCTTTCTTACCTGACCCACAGATATACTCATGTTTTGCCTGTCTCAGATTTCCTTCCCCAAAGATTTTTCTTCTATTACCTCAGTTAATATTGCCCCCTCTCTCTTTTTTCCTTTATTGCCACAATTTTTCCCTCTGACTCCTTATTTCTGGGAGAAATAAGAGTTATCTGTCTTTGAAACATCAAAACTGAGTAATTTCAACTTCTTCACTTTCAAGATTTACTTCCAATCAGTCACATAGTTTATACATTTTTACGTATCAATTTTTTCATGCCTGTCCCCTTATTTTTAATCTTGCCGTCCAAGAGGCAACATTCATAATGTCAGATCTGGATTATTGTAATTGTCTCCTAACTGGTTTCTTTTCAGAAACCTTTCCCTTTAATGCTTTCTAAACAGAGCTGCAGTAATAATCCTCCTAAAGGTCTGCTTTGAGAATGTAATCTCTATGTTAATAATACTGCTACTCAACAACAAAATCTAATCGATTCTTATTTAGTAAGCATTCACAACCCTTCAAATTCTGACCCAAACTACACGCACTGCTGTTTCCCCGACTTTTCTCCTTTCTACTCCTATGTGCTAGTTTTCTCATGTTATTCACTCCGTCTCACACCACAGGCTTTTCCATCTCTATGCTTTTCTGTATGTTCTTTTCTTTATCAGAAATCCCATCAACTCCAGTCTTTGCCAGTAGAAATCTCATCTATTATTTAAGGCTCAAACTAAATCCCATCTTCTCTATAATTCTTTCTTTAATTCCTTGATAAGTCACCTCTCTCCTATGAAGTGAGTTTTGAAAACTGTTTTTTTGTTTGTTTTTTGTAAAGACAAGGGTATCTGAACAAAAAATTTCTTCTGGTTCAGTTATTTTCTTATGTATAAGTTCATTAACTCTTAATGTTAATGCTCATTAAAGTTCATTGATATTTATTTGTAGAGACAGGCTGATTGCATTTGGTTGGACTAAAAACATTTAGTTGCAAATGGAATTTTTTGGATGTATTATAATCATTGATCTACATAAGGTCCTGACTTGTTTTCTTTATTACTCTTCATCCCCATTTCCTTTTGCCATTTTCCTCTTCTCCTGTAATGAGTGCAAAGTATATCTTTACAAACCTTCTTTGAAGATATGTACTACTGCTCATGTGCAAGTATATTTAATTTTATTTTATTTTTTATTTTTTTTTTTTGAGACGGAGTCTCGCTCTGTAGCCCGGGCTGGAGTGCAGTGGCCGGATCTCAGCTCACTGCAAGCTCCGCCTCCCGGGTTCACGCCATTCTCCTGCCTCAGCCTCCCGAGTAGCTGGGACTACAGGCGCCCGCCACCTCGCCCGGCTAGTTTTTTGTATTTTTTAGTAGAGATGGGGTTTCACCGTGTTCGCCAGGATGGTCTCGATCTCCTGACCTCGTGATCCGCCCATCTCGGCCTCCCAAAGTGCTGGGATTACAGGCTTGAGCCACCGCGCCCGGCCAGTATATTTAATTTTAATAGATTTTTGCTCTACTTCTTTTCTTATGTTTTCATCTATATTGCTCTGTGAACATATAGTTCATTTTTTCTAACTAATTATTAGTACTCCATGCAGGGTTGCTTTTCAGTTGTTATGCATGCGCATGGTCGTACAAGTTGCTCAACTGTATAACTGACTTCATATGGATTGGCAAATATCTCCGCTTAGGGTCTCCTAAAGCCTCCTCCAGGAGATCTCTGGATCTCTCCACAATCCAGCATCTACAGGGTTAACACTAAACCCTCCCCCACTTTTCTTTTTGGAAGGGAGGGTGAAAGGTGTCCAGGACACTGCTTCAGTGCCAAGGCTGGTATTCATTTCGATTGCTTTGAGCATCATCCCTGACTGCTGTGAATCCATCACATTTTGATGATTTGTTCTTTTAGTGACAGACAGCTAGATTGCCTCCAGCTGTATGCCACCTCAACCTTCTGCCACCACCAACTTTCTGCCCGATGAACATCTTTGTGCATATCCCTCTGGACATGTGTGAGAATTTGGGATATATCATTAGATACAGAATTTCTGGGTCATATCTTATACTTATCCTTAATTTGATCAAATAATGTCAAGTACTATGGAGGTATAAGGATGTAGGAACCCTATGTGCTACTGATGGGGATGGAGATTAAAAGTTTATTTCTCTCTCAGCTAGCAATCTTGTAGCTCGGCTCCCCAAGGCTCTTCAGGAATACATTTTTATTTCATTTCAGTGCTCAGTCACCAACTAGGGACAGTGTAGTTGAAACGGGATTGCTGACCCATCTGTATTCTCATGAGAATAAGGAAACGAAGGCAGCCCAGGAAAAGCAGCTTTCTTTTTAGCAGTGCAGTGGAGTTTTTACATACATTCATGCATTGCTTAATGACAGGAATAGGTTCCGAGAAATGTGTTGTTAGGCAATTTTGTCACTGTGCAAACATCATAGAGAGGACTTACCTAAACCTATATAGTATAGCCTACCACACATCTAGCCTGTATGGTATAGCCCATGGCTCCTAGGCTACAAACCTGCACAACATGGTACTGTACCAAATAATGTGGGCAATTGTAACACAATGGTAAGTATTTGTGTATCTAAGGACATCGAAACATAGAAAAGATATGGTTACAATAAAAATACAGCTTAAATAATAAGAAAAAGGTACACCTGTAGATGGCACTTACCATGAATGGAGCTTGCAGGACTGAAGGTTGCTCTGGTGAGACAGTGAGTGAGTGGTGAGTGAATGTGAAGCCCTAGAACATTACAGTATGCTACTGTAGACTATATAAATGCTGTACACTTAAGTTACACTCACTTATTAAATTTTTTCTATAATTAACCTTCTCTTACTGTAACTTTACAAACTTTTGAATTTTTTTTTAACTTTTTCACTCTTTTATAATAACCCCTAGCTTAAAACACAAACACATCGTGTAGCTGTACAAAAGTATTTTTTCTTTCTATCCTTATTCTGTAAGCTTTTTTTCCTACTTAAACACTTTAAAATTTACCATTTGCTTTTTAAACTCTTCATTAGAAACTAAGACACAAACACAGACATTAGCCTAGGTCTCTGCAGGGCCAGGATCACCAGTGTCACTGTCTTCCAGCTCCATGTCTTGTCCCACTGGAAGGTCTTCAGGGGCAATACCCATGGAGCTGTCATCTCCTATTATAACATTGCCTTCTTCTAGAATGCCTCCTGAAGGAACTGCTTGAGGCTGTTTTACGGTTAACTCTTCTTTTAATAAGCAGTTTGACAGTTAATTCTTCTTTTAATAAGTAGAAGGAGTACACTCTGAAATAATAATATAGTATAGTAAATACAAAAAACAGTAATATAGTCACTTATTACTCCATTTATTATATACTATACATGATTGTATGTGCTATATTTTTATATGACTGGCAGCACTGTAGGTTCGTTAACACAAGCATTACCACAAACATGAGAGTAATCCATTGCACTACAATATTATGATGGCTACACCACCACCAGGTGATAAAAATTCTTCACCTCCATTATAATCTTATGGGACCACCGTCATATGTGCGGTGCCTCATTGCTCCAATTGTTTTGCAGCTCATGACTGTATATTCTAATGGAAAGAACTTAGTCACATTGTCACAATTAACTACAAGAGAGGATAAGAAATGTAGTCTCTAATTTTCTTGCCATGTGCCCAGCTAAAACTATACTATATTTAAAAAGGAAGTAGATTTCATATATTAATTAGAAATCTGCATGCCAATTTAAAAATTGAAGTTTCTCTTTCTTGCTGATTTTCAGAAGTTATTTGTATATTAAGTGGGTGGATACTTTATAAGATAATGCTGAATGAGCTTTGGTTGTAGAAAGTTGGTAAGTCTCTTATGAAGAAATATAGTGCAGGAAAGAGCTAACTCAGCAGGCCAGAGTGGCTCACACCTTGCACATTCCCAAGAAAAGCTGGTTTCTAGGAAAAACCTTTGGTTAGCTCTAAGGAGATGAGTTCAGAGCCCTTGGAAGAAACTGCTGGATATGAGTGTTTTTGTATTCCTGAGGTCTTGGGCCATGAGATACTAGTTTGATCAGATAATTTATGCAAAAATGTGATTTATGGTGAACATTTGTGGTCACTCTATTGGGTACTACAGTCTGAGTAGCTGAGGTCAGTTATACAAGTATTGCGTGCCTGTGTTACTGACTCCCTCTAAAAATCCTGTACACTGGCCGGGTGCAGTGGCTCACGCCTGTAATCTCAGCACTTTGGGAGGCTGAGGCAGGTGGATCACCTGAGGTCGGGAGTTTGAGACCAGCCTGACCAACATGGAGAAACTCCATCTCTACTAAAAATACAAAATTAGCTGCGAGTGGTGGTGCATGCCTGTAATCCCAGCTACTCGGGAGGCTGAGGCAGTAGAATTGCTTGAACCCGGGAGGTGGAGGTTGTAGTGAGCCAAGATTGCGCCATTGCACTCCAGCTTGGGTAACAAGAGTGAAACTCTGTCTCAAAAAAAAAAAAAAAAAAATTACTGTACACCAAGGCTTGAGTGAGCTTCCCTGATTAGAAGCAGTGGATACATGTTGTCACACATTGCTGCCAGGAGAATTAAATGCATCTGTCAACTTCACTGAGAGAAGACACTTGTAAGCTTGTGTTTTGTTTCTCCTAGAGTTTGCTTCATAAGCCTTTTTCTTTTGTTGACTTCAACTGATGTCCTTTTGCTGTAATAAAGAATAACTGAGCATGACATCCTTTCTGAATCTAGTGATCTTCCTACTGAATCATCAAGCCTAGGGCCATCTTGGGAACACCTGACACAGACCCAGATTTCATCCCTGAAATAAAAGAAGTTCCGTACTTTAAAATACTTACAACCAAATGCATCATAAATATATACGTTTTCAGAAAAAAACTCCGCCCCTATCCTTTCAAAAAAGTTTCTGAGAATAAATTGGGTATCTGAGAAAGTTGCATTAAGTCTTTCAAGACACAAGAATACTCTGTAACTCAGTGAATCTGTCATTGAGTCACATTTAAAATATTTACAGCATTAAATATATCAATTGATCTTGTTTAGAGTCAACTTGGTCAAGATTCAGCAACTGAGGTTGTGGGAGTTGGGGGCGTACACTGTCAAGCACCGCTTTGCCATACTTGATAAGGCCTACTGTTCCCTGCTTGAGAGGGCTACCTCAAGGAAAGAATTGGAAAAATAACACCCTTTTACTATGACAAGTAGAGTTGGCATGGAAACATTGTTAAAATATGTTGGCATGGTAACCATCCTCTCCATGGTCCTGAAGGACCAGAGGAGTAGGGTTTGACATTTTGGCACATTGCTTAGGAGGTTGCCGATCCCTGATTCAACCCAATACTTTTATTTTGGATTCTTATTTATTTTTCTATTTATATTATCCTGAAAAAATTCTGCTTATGGATATTACTCTAACTTGATCATCTAGTATAATCATTTTTCCATGAAAATTGCCTTAGAAGCCATTGAATTTATTTATATAGTGGTCGTAAAAAGTTTTTCTCTTGAAATAATTCCCACTGGCCAAATAGTCTACTTTCTATTATCCATGTTTATGTTTACTCCATTAAAATGTACTCATTTTAATGATATCAGATATAAAGCACACCGCACAATTATTTTGTTTTTAACTTCCAGGTACTATTGAAATTTTATTATTTAGGTAGCAGAAATAAAGCTGAATGCTTAGGTAAATAGAGGCCCATACTGACAAACACTGCACACTCAGTTTATCATAACTATTATAAATTTGGGAGGAATGGAGGGAAATAAAAACAGAATATAAGCTGCCTATTAACCTTCAAGATGATAATTTAATGATTTATTAGCTGTTTAGTCTGTTTTAGATTGAGCCACATAAAATTGCCATTTTTTATAAGTAAAAAATGAGTGATTATTAGCAATTACAAACAGTTCAAGCCAATATTTTTCTGATCCTTTTTAAAGTATAGTGATACAGTGTGATTCTGAAGCAATTAATTCATCTGAATGACAGAAATTATATCTGAGTAATCTTTGATACCTATACTATGTCTTGAATATGATGTTGCATATAATACGTATTTGTGGAAAATATTTGTGATTTATCTGGCTGTCAAACATCAGTTTCCCTTTCTAATGGCACCCTGTCTTGTTTTGCAAAATCACCTCTCTCTCATCATGGGCAATCTTGATGGGAGGTAATGCTGGTGATAACTGCACACCATGAAGCTGAAGTATTGAGAATCTCCTTCTCCTTGTTAGTTAATGGGCCCATGACATAAGCCAGGTCAAATGAATGCCTGGAAAACTAAAAATCTTGATAATAATGTAGCAGTTGGAAGAGTGGTCAGGTTAGCAGCAAAGTAATCACCAGACTGTTTTTATGCTCTGACTGAACCTTTGGTTTCTGCCTCTTGTTCCTCTGTAGCACCTTGGCACCTGCCCACTTCTCGGCATGACCGTCTAGCAATTCTGTGAGCTTTCTAATATACTTCCTATGAGTTACTTTTATTTTAAATTCGAATTTGTTTCAGTTGCATATAATAAACCATACTGATGGAACATTTATTGTTTTACTCATTGACTCATATGCATAGGTTGGAAATTAAAAATGCATAAATAAATAAATCACTATGAAATGCAAAGAAAATGCTGAGTATCCAATAGCCCTCCCCAAATGCCAACTTTTCCTCTAAAGCAATCCTTACAGAAAAATCTCAGAGGAATAAGCTACTACTCAGTTATTTTGAAGAATATTTTTTCTTCAGAATGTTTGCAGTTCTTTTTTGCTATTTACTTCAATCAGCTAAAAATCGACAAGAGATAGATTACAAATAATTCAAAACAGCTGAATGATTAATTTTATTCCTACTTCTTAACATTCAGTTAATCATTTATTAGACATTTATTGAGTACTTAATATGTACCCAGCATTATAATTTGCCCTGTAGAAACAAGGTTAAATAAACAATAAATGATTATTACAGTGTACCTACGCTAAGAAGAAATCAGTCTAGTCATGGAGAGAGAAATACATAGGAGGAAATAGAGTAAGTTCTGTCTTTGAGTTTTGGCCAATGCAATGAGAGCCTAATGGAGGAAAACCTACATGTCTGTGAAAGAGGAAGTTACATATATCAAAGCAGAGAAAATGATACTTGGGTTCACTATTGAAAGAGAGGAAATTTTTACAAATGGGAGGAACAAAGGGCAGGAGGATAGAGTTGATTAGTCATAAGGGTATGATAAAGTTGATTAGTCATAAGGTTATGATAAAGTTGATTAGTCATTGCATATAATAGGTATAGCATCGACACAAAATTTAGTGACAATACAGAAACTTTTAAATGGATAAGAAGATTGATAAATAAGTTGTTCAGCTTACACTGACATTTTAAATTAACTATGGTTTTTAAGGAGGCTTACTCTCCCTTTTATTAATCTACTAATCAAATTGTGAATTTAAGTCAATACATTTCTTTGGCTATGTTATACAAGAACGATGCAAACATTCCTGTAATGAAAAGAAACCCTGCAGAGTAAATAAAACTCAGAAGCTTACTGAATCTGAAAATGGAATTATCTATTATGAACAATACCAAATTTGAATATGACACATTACCTTCCTTTTCTGTTTTTATCTCAGAAGACACAGTTCTTCCCATACTTCTATCCTTTAGGCTGGCTAAATTATCAATTTTACATGGTTTGTACATCTATCCCCAGCAAACTTGAGTCAAAGAGGAGTCTTAAAATGAAGTGTGGTTCATTTGCCTGAACTCAGACTTGACTATATGCAGTTCTCGAGCAAGAGGGAGGGCACTAGGAAGCATTGATTGACAGATGTTGCTATGCTGTCATCATGATGCTTCTAATGATCCAATGCAGTATTTACTGAGCAATCAGAAAATGTCTGTCTTTCCCCTTATTTAACGTACCTGGATCAAACATGTATAAGGACTCTAAGTTATTTATTATTAACAGATACAGTCTACACTCATTTACTTTACCCTGTTCCTTTCTGCCCTCTGTGATGTAAGAGTTTTGTCTAGCCAGAATCACTTATTAACTTCAGCCTTATTTAAACAGTTGCATAAAACACAAATTATATGAAGAGACTGTAAGACTTTTGTCAGTAAGAATGGAAAGCTTTAGTTACAATAACTATATTAAGTACAGCTGTTCACCTTGGGAAAGAGGAAATTAGATGAGGCAGTGGTGAGAAGGACAGCTCATGTGAAAATGTCTCAGATAATTTTTATTTATACTCTAGTAATACAGGAGAGCTCGCCTCTTAATTATGGGATACATTGGAATAAATCCTCAGGCTTGAGCATTATGGTTACTGTTGGGATGCCAATTGTCAACCCTACTCTTAAGAGTGTTGCAGATCCTGTGCAGAACATAGTTACTGAACTACAAACATCTAGCCATGAGGGAAGAGTGGGATGATTTACTCCAACGGTCACGAGTTAAGGGAGAGAAAACCACATCAATGAATGGCCACCCTGTGATTCGTTTATTGTCCAAGAAAGAACGGAAGTTTTTTATTACACCAGTTTTATTCAGTTGAGTTTGACACTAATTGTATTAGGCTGTCCCTCTGTTCAAATGATAGAAAAGGACTAGTGACTCTAGGAAAAGAGAATTATTAGTTTCTTAATGGGGACAGAGGAGGAAAAAAAGCATTGTGAGAAAGAATTAGTCACAGTAGGGTCTTTTTGGAACAAACCATCTAAAGGTATATTTCTTAGCTTCCACATTCACCTTCATGGGGGAGCTTCATGTGTGCAATATTTACCCAAGGTTGGTATTTGGTGAGCATGCCCTAGTGAAAGGCAGTTAGAGTTTCAGTTACCCAGAGAACCAAATCTTGGGCAGAGACAATCTGGATCTATGTTTAGATAGATGTTGATAACCCAGCCAATAACAAAGACGGAGGGGATTTCCAGAGAGAGGGATATAGTCTAGACTTGATCACATATTTGGGGAATAGGAGAGATATTGCAACTTTGCCATCTTCTAATAGAGATATCTCTTCCATTTCTTTTTCTTCTGGAGCCATGGAATATATTTTCACTGATCATCTTACAGGGTTAGGTAGAAAATCTCTAAAACAGATTTTCCAAACACTTCTCTGTGAAAACTTTCAATTTGTTCTGAAACTTAGACAACCTGTCTCAATTTGTTCTAAAGTTGTTAGTATCTTCCTTTTGAATGCAAAATCAAGACAAAACAAATCTAACATTTAGTTTTTTAAAATTTCTGGTCAACGCTAGCAAGACTAATAAAGAAGAAAAGAGAGAAGAATCAAATAGATGCAATAAAAAATGATAAAGGGGATATCACCACTGACCCCACAGAAATACAAACTACCGTCAGAGAATACTATAAACACCTCTACACAAATAAACTAGAAAATCTAGAAGAAATGGATAATTTCCTGGACACTTACACTCTCCCAAGACTAAACCAGGAAGAAGTTGAATCCCTGAATAGACCAATAGCAGGCTCTGAAATTGAGGCAATAATTAATAGCCTACCAATCAAAAAAAGTCCAGGACCAGATGGATTCACAGCTGAATTCTACCAGAGGTACAAGGAGGAGCTGGTACCATTCCTTCTGAAACTATTCCAATCAATAGAAAAAGAGGGAATCCTCCCTAACTCATTTTATGAGGCCAACATCATCCTGATACCAAAGCCTGGCAGAGACACAACAAAAAAAAGAATTTTAGACCAATATCCCTGATGAACATCGATGCAAAAATCCTCAATAAAATACTGGCAAACCGAATCCAGCAGCACATCAAAAAGCTTATCCACCATGATCAAGTGGGCTTCATCCCTGGGATGCAAGGCTGGTTCAACATATGCAAATCAATAAACGTAATCCAGCATATAAACAGTACCAAAGACAAAAACCACATGATTATCTCAATAGATGCAGAAAAGGCCTTTGACAAAATTCAACAGCCCTTTATGCTAAAAACTCTCAATAAATTCGGTATTGATGGAACATACCTCAAAATAATAAGAGCTATTTATGACAAACCCACAGCCAATATCATACTGAATGGGCAAAAACTGGAAGCATTCCCTTTGAAAACTGGCACAAGACAGGGATGCCCTCTCTCACCACTCCTATTCAACATAGTGTTGGAAGTTCTGGCTAGGGCAATCAGGCAAGACAAAGAAATAAAGGGTATTCCGTTAGGAAAAGAAGAAGTCAAATTGTCCCTGTTTGCAGATGACATGATTGTATATTTAGAAAACCCCATCATCACAGCCCAAAATCTCCTTAAGCTGATAAGAAACTTCAGCAAAGTCTCAGGATACAAAATCAATGTGCAAAAATCACAAGCATTCTTATACACCAGTAACAGACAAACAGAGAGCCAAATCATGAATGAACTTCCATTCATCATTGCTTCAAAGAGAATAAAATACCTAGGAATCCAACTTACAAGGGATGTAAAGGGCCTCTTCAAGGAGAACTACAAACCACTGCTCAGTGAAATAAAATAAGACACAAACCAATGGAAGAACATACCATGCTCATGGATAGGAAGAATCAATATCATGAAAATGGCCATACTGCCCAAGGTAATTTATAGATTCAGTGCCATTCTCATCAAGCTACCAATAAGTTTCTTCACAGAATTGGAAAAAACTGCTTTAAAGTTCATATGGAACCAAAAAAGGGCCCGTATTGCCAAGACAATCCCAAGTCAAAAGAACAAATCTGGAGGCATCACGCTACCTGACTTCAAACTATACTACAAGGCTACAGTAACCAAAGCAGCATGGTACTGGTACCAAAACAGAGATATAGACCAATGGAACAGAACAGAGTCCTCAGAAATAATATCACACATCTACAGCCATCTGATCTTTGACAGACCTGAGAAAAACAAGAAATGGGGAAAGGATTCCCTATTTAATAAATGGTGCTGGGAAAATGGCTAGCCATAAGTAGAAAGCTGAAACTGGATCCTTTCCTTACTCTTTATATGAAAATTAATTGAAGATGGATTAGAGACTCAAATGTTATACCTAATACCATAAAAACCCTAGAAGAAAACCTAGATAGTACCATTCAGGACATAGGCATAGGCAAGGACTTCATGTCTAAAACACCAAAAGCAACGGCAACAAAAGCCAAAATTGACAAATGGGATCTAATTAAACTAAAGAGCTTCTGCACAGCAAAAGAAACTACCATCAGAGTGAACAGGCAACCTACAGAATGGGAGAAAATTTTTGCAAACTACTCATCTGACAAAGGGCTAATATCCAGAACCTACAAAGAACTCAAACAAATTTACAAGAAAAAAACAAACAACCCCATCAAAAAGTGGGCAAAGGATATGAACAGATATTTCTCAAAAGAAGACATGCATACAGTCAACAGACACATGAAAAAATGCTCGTCATCACTGGCCATCAGAGAAATGCAAATCAAAACCACAATGAGATACCATCTTATGCCAGTTAGAATGGCAATTATTAAAAAGTCAGGAAACAACAGGTGCTGGAGAGGATGTGGAGAATTAGGAAAACTTTTACACTGTTGGTGGGATTGTAAACTAGTTCAACCATTATGGAAAACAGTATGGCGATTCCTCAAGGATCTAGAACTAGAAGTACCATATGACCCAGCCATCCCATTACTGGGTATATACCCAAAGGATTATAAATTATGCTGCTATAAAGAGATATGCACACGTATGTTCATTGTGGCACTATTCACAATAGCAAAGACTTGGAATCAACCCAAATGTCCATCAGTGACAGACTGGATTAAGAAAATTTGGCATATATATACCATGGAATTCTATGCAGCCATAAAAAAGGATGAGTTTGTGTCCTTTGTAGGGACATGGATGCAGCTGGAAACCATCATTCTCAGCAAACTATCGCAAGAACAGAAAACCAAACACCGCATGTTCTCACTCATAGGTGGGAACTGAACAATGAGATCACTTAGACTTGGGAAGGGGAACATCACACACTGGGGCCTATCACGGGGAGGGTGGCGGGGGGAGGGATTGCATTGGGAGTTATACCTGATGTAAATGACGAGTTGATGGGTGCTGATGAGTTGATGGATGCAGCACACCAACATGGCACAAGTATACATATGTAACAAACCTGCACGTTATGCACATGTACCCTAGAACTTAAAGTATAATAATAATAATAAAAATCATTAAAAAAAATTTCTGGCCAAAATTGTCTTTAAAATTTTACTTACAATTTATTTCTTTGAAATAGTTATTTTTATGATTCTACTTTTGTCATGTTGTAATAAAGAGTATAATAGCAGGAAATTGAAGAGTTTTTGACAAATAGAATTTCTGTACTTTGATTTAACAAATAAATGGTTTCTTGTTTTCTTCTCTTTCACTTATTTTTTTGGAAAACACAGTGTATTAGTCTGCTTGAGCTACTATAACAAAATATCATAGACTGAGTGGTTAAACAACAGAAATTTGCTTCTTTATAGTTTAGGAAGCTAAAAGTCCCAGATCAAGGTCCAGCAGAATTGTTTTATAATGAGGGCTCTCTTCCTGACTTCTCCTTGTTTCATCAAATCAGGGGGAAAGAGAGAGATAAAGAGAGAAAGAGAGAGCAACAGAGAGCAAGGAAGAGAACTCTCTCTAGAGTCTTCTTATAAAGGCACACTGGGAGTTAGGGCTTCAACATATAAATTCATGTAGGACACACTGAGTCCATGACACGTAGTATACCTTCATATCTTATTTTTATCTTAGATGAAGTTCAGGCCTTTTCTGATCCTCTTTAAAACACCTTTTCTTTTTGAATCTTTTAGCAAATGCTTGTATTCATTTAACTTTGTGCTTTCTTTTGCTAGGCCTTTCTTGTTTGTGCTTTGCATTATACTCGATGTTGGTTGGAAGACATGGTCTCTGTTTGAGAAGAAGTTGCATCAGTTGAATGATGATTATAATTAACATTTACTTCAGAACTGCTATGAAGATAGAATAGGTTAATGTTGGTGGAAGCACTTTGTAAATTGTCAGGTGTTAGATGGTTCCCAGTTTATGATGGCTTGACTTTACATGGGTTTGTTTGATCATAACCCCATTATAAGTAAAGGAACATCTGTGCATGTAAAACAGTACTGCTATATTATTGAATAAAGGCTTGTTGATGTGAACAATGATTTTTTGGATATAAGTTCAAAAGTATAGGCAAAAAAAGTAAAAGTAGACAAGTGGGATTACATTAAACTAAAAAGCTTCTGAGTAACGTAGGAAACAACAGGGCAAAAAGACAACCTATGAAGTGGGAGAGTATGTTTACAAACCATACATCTGATAAGGAGTTTATAGTCAATAAATAAGGAGCTCAGACATTTCAATAGTAAGAAACAAACAAACAAACAAACAAAAAACAACCAAAATATGGGCAGGATGGGCAGAGCAAGATAGCCAAATGGAAGACTCCACTGATCATCCCCCTTGAAGAAACACCAAATTTAACAACTATTTACATGCAAAAAATTACCTTCATAAGAACCAAAACTCAGGTGAGCTCTCACAGTATCTGGTTTTAACTTCATATTGTTAAAAGAGGCACTGAAGAAGGTAGGAAAGACAGTCTTGAATCACAAATGTCATCTCTCTCCCATTCCTTGGCAGTGGATGTGTGGCATGGAGAGAGAATCTGTGTTTCGGAGAAGGAGAGTGCGGCAATTGTGAGATGTTGCATTGAACTCAGTGCTGCCCCATCACAACAGAAAGTGAAACTGAGCTGAACTCAGTTGATGCATGTCCACAGAGGGCATATTTAAAACAGCCCTACCCAGAAGAGAATCATCCATCCCAGTAGTCAGAACGTGAGTTCCAACAAGCCTTGCCACTTCAAGCTAAAGTACTCTGGGGCCATAAATAAACTTGAAAGGTAGTCTAGGACACAAGGCCTACAACTCCTAGGTTAGTCCTAGTACTGAACTGGGCTCAGAGCCAGTGGACCTGGGGGTGTCACATGACCTACTGAGACACCAGCTAGGCTGGCTAAGGGAGTGCTTGCAACCCCCCTCTTCCAGCCTCAGGCTGCACAGCTTGTGGCTCCAAAAGAGACCCCTTCTTCCGCTGAGCAGAGGAGAGGGAGAGTAAAGAGGACTTTGTCTTGCATCTTGGATACTGGCTCCACTAGAGTAGGATACAGCACCAGTCAGAGTTGTGAGGTCCCCTTCCCAGGTTCTAGTTCCAAGATGACATTTCTAGACACTCCCTGAGCCAGAAGAGAACCTGCTGCCTTAAATGGAAGGAACTGCTCCTTGCAGGACCCAAAATCTGCTGACTAAAGAGGCCTTGGGCCCTCAATAACCAGCAGTGATACTGAAGTAGTACTCAGTGGACATTGTATGAGTCTCTGAGACTCACTGGCTTCAGGTGAGACTCAGCTGTTGTGGCTATGAGAGACTTCTTCTGCTTGGGTAAAGTAGAAGGAAAAGTAAAAGGGGATTTTGTCTTGTACCTTAGGCACCAGCTTGGCCACAGAGGTGTACAGTATCAAGCAGGCTCTTGGGGTCCCTAATTCTAGGCCTTGGCTTGTGGATGGCATTTCTGGACCTGCGCTGGGCCAGAGGGGAGCCTACTTCCCTGAAGAGTGAGTCCCAGTCAAGGCACCATTCACTATAATCGGACTGAAAAGCCATTAGGCCTTAAGTAAACTTTGACAGTAGCCTGGCAGTGTGCCCTGTGGGCTTATGGTGGTGGTGGCCATAGATGAGGCTCCTCTGCCTGTGGAAAGGGGAGGGAAAGACTGCATGCATCTTGTGGTTTGAATGCCAGCTCAGCTGCAGTTCAATATAGAACATGAGGTAGACTTTTAAGATTTTGACTCCAGTCTCTGGCTTCTTGAGGGCACATCTGGACCTACCCAGGGTGTGGGGGAACTTGGCTCCCTGAAAAGAAGGACACAAGCATGGCTGGCTTCACCATCTACTGATTGTAGAGACATAGTGCCCTGAGCAAACATAGGCAGTAGCCCAAGTGGTGTTCACAGCAGGCCTTGGGTGAGACTTAGTGCCATACTGGCTCAGGTCTCACACAGTAAAGTCCCAGTGTTGATGACCACAAAGATGCTTCTGTATCTCTCCCCAAGCTCCAGGCAGCTCAGCACAGAAAGAGAGACTCCATACGTTTTGTAGAAAGTAAAACAAGAGAACAAGAGACTCTGACTGGTAATCCAGAGAATTCTTCCAGATGTTGTCCAAGACCACAAAGGTGGTACCTCTATGAATCTGCAAGAACCACAGCAGTACTGGGCTTGGGGTGCCCCATAAGGTATATATGGCTTAGATCACAATACTCAAGTCCTTTTTGAATACATGGAAATCCTTCTCAAGATGGACAGGTATAAAGAAGCCTAGACTATGAAGACTACAATAAATACCTAATTCTTCAATGCCCAGACACAGATGAACATCCAGAAGCATCAGGCCCATCCGGGACTACATAACCTCACTCAATGAAGTAAATAAGCCACCAGAGGCCAATTCTAGAGAAAGAAATATGTGACACTTCCGATAAAGAATTCAAATAGCTCTGTTGAGGAAACTCAAAGAAATTGAAGATAACACAGAGAAGGATTTCAGAATTCTATCAAATAAATGTAGCAAAGAGATTGAAATAATTAAAAAGACTTAAGTAGAAATTCTTGAGTTGAAAAATGCAGTTGACATAATAAAGAATGCATCAAGAGCTTTTTAATAGCAGAATGAATACGCAGAAGAAAGAATTAGTGAGTTTGATGACAGACTATTTGAAAACACAGAGGAGACAAAAAGAAAAAAAAATAATGAAGCACGCCTATAGAATCTAGAAATATTCTCAAAGGGTAAATCATTTTTTATTATTATAGTTCAAGTTCTAGGGTACATGTGCACAATGTGCAGGTTTGATACATAGGTATACATGTGCCATGTTGGTGTGCTGCACCCATCAACTCATCATTTACATTAAGTATTTCTCCTAATGCTATCCCTCTCCCAGCCCCCTACCCCCTGACAGGCCCCTGTGTGTGATGTTCCCCGCCCTGTGTCCAAGTGTTCTCATTGTTCAATTCCCACCTATGAGTGAGAACATGTGGTGTTTGGTTTTCTGTCCTTATGACAGTTTGCTGAGAATGATGGTTTCCAACTTCATCCATGTCCCTGCAAAGGACATGAACTCATCCTCTTAAAGGGTGAATCTAAGAGCTATTGGCCTTGAAGAGGAGATAGAGAAAGAGATAGGGGTAGGAACTTTATTCAAAGGTATAATAACAGATAACTTCCTAAACTTAGGGAGATATATCAATATCCAAGTTCAAGAGGTTATAGAACACTAGCAGGTTTAACCCAAAGAAGAGTACCTCAAGGCATTAAATAATCAAACTCCCAAAGGTCAAGGTTAAAGAAAGGATCTTAAAAGTAGCAGAGAAAAATAGATGACACACAATGGCACCCCAATATGTCTGGCAGCAGAATTTTCAGTGGAAACCTTACAGGCTGGGACAATGTGGCATGACATATTGAAAGTGCTGAAGGAAAAAAAAAAAAAAACAAACCTTCACCCTAGAATAGTGTATCCAGTGAAAATATCCTTCAAATATGAGGGAGAAATCAGACTTTCCCAGACAAAAGCTGAAGGATTTCATCAATACCAGACCTACCCTACAAGAAATGCTAAAGGGAGCCATTCAGTCTGAAAGAAAAGGATGTTAATGAGTGATAAATCATCTGAAGGCACAAAACTCACTGGTGATAGTGAGCACACGGAAAAACACAGGATATTATAGAATTGTAACTGTAGTGTGTAAAGTCCTCTTAAGTAGAAAGACAAAAAGATGAAGCAATCAAAAATAACTACAGCAACTCTTCAGTATATATACAGTACAATAAGATATAAATAGAGGCCGGGCGCGGTGGCTCAAGCCTGTAATCCCAGCACTTTGGGAGGCCGAGACGGGCGGATCACGAGGTCAGGAGTTCGAGACCATCCTGGCTAACACGGTGAAACCCCGTCTCTACTAAAAAATACAAAAAACTAGCCGGGCGAGGTGGCGGGCGCCTGTAGTCCCGGCTACTCGGGAGGCTGAGGCAGGAGAATGGCGTAAAAACCCGGGAGGCGGAGCTTGCAGTGAGCTGAGATCCGGCCACTGCACTCCACCCTGGGCGACACAGCGGGACTCCGTCTCAAAAAAAAAAAAAAAAAAAGATATAAATAGAAACAACAAAATGTTAAAAAGCTGGGGGATGAAGTTCAGATGTAGAGTTTTAATTAGTTTTCTTTTTGCTTGTTCATGCAAACAGTATTAAGCTGTTATCAGCCTAAAATAATGGGTTATAATAGCAAGTCTCATGGGAACCTCAAATCAAAAAGTATATAATGGATACACGAAAAACAAAAAGCAAGAAATTAAATTATACCACCAGAAAAAAATCACCTTCACTAAAAGGAAGACAGGAAGAAACAAAGGAAGAACGAGAAGACCAGAAAACAAATAAGAAAATGGCAGGAGTAAACTCTTACTTATCAATAATAACGATGTAGATTGACAAACTTTCCAATAAAAAGACATTGAGTAGCTGAACGAATTAGAAAACAAGGCCTGACAATCTGTTGCCTACAAGAAACACACTTCATCTCTAAAGTCACACAGAGACTGAAAATAAAGGAATGGAAAAAGATATTCTAAGCAAATGAAAACCAAAAGAGAATAGGAGTAGCTATACTTATATCAGACAGAATAGATTTCAAAACAAAGAATTTTAGAAGAGATAAAGGTTGTTATATAATGATAAGCAGGTCAATTCAGCAAGAGAATATAATTGTGAATATACATGCACCCAACACTGGATCACCCAGATATATAAAGTAAGTATTATTAGAGCTAAAGAGAAAGATAGGCTGTAATACAGTAACAGCTGGAGACTTCAACATCCCACTTTCAGCATTGGAAAGATCTTCCAGACAGAAAATCAACAAAGAAACATCAGATTTAATTTGCGCTATAGATCAAATGGACCTAATAGATATTTACAGGACATTTCATCCAATGGCTGCAGAATACACAATCTTATCCTCAGCACATGGATTATTCTCAAGGACAGACTATATGTTACATTACAAACAAGCCTTAAAACATTCAAAACATTGAAATAATAACAAGTACCTTCTCTGTCCATAATGAAATACAACTGGAAATCAACAAGAGGAATTTAAATGAGAGGAATTTGGAAACAATAGAAACACATGGAAATTAAACAATATGCTCCAAGAATAACCAGTCAGTCAATCCAGAAATTAAGAAGGAAATTGAACAATTTCTTGAAACAAAAGATAATAGAAGCACAGCATACCAAATCCTGTGGGATACAGTGAAGGCAGTACTAAGAGGGAAGCTTATAGCTGTAAGTGTCTACATCAACAAAGAGGGAAAACTTCAAATAAACAACCTAATGATGCATCTTAAAGAACCAGAAAAGCAAGAGCAAACCAAACTCAAAATTAGAATAAAGATCAGAACAGAAATAAATGAATTTTAAATGAAGAAAACTATACCAAAGATCAATGAAACAAAAAGCTGGTTTTTTAGAAAGGTAAACAAAATTGATAAACCTTTAGCCAGACTAAGAAAGATAGAAGACCCAAATAAATAAAATCAGGGATGAAAAAGGAGACATTACAACTGATACTGCAGGCATTCAAAGGATCATTAGTAGCTACTATGAGCAACTATATGCCAATAAATAGAAAAATCTAAAAGAAATGGACAAATTCCTAGACACATGCAACCTAAGATTGTTGCATGAAGAAGCCAAAAACCTGAATAGAACAGTAACAAGTAAAGAGATTGAAGCCGTAATAAAAAGTCTCCCAGCAAAGAGAAGCCTGGGAACCGATGGCTTCACTGCTGAATTTTACCAAACATTTAAAGAAGAACTAATACAAATCCTACTCAAAGTATTATGAAAAATAGAGGAGGAGGAAATACCTTCAAACTCATTCTTGAGGCCAGTAGTCTCCTGATACCAAAATGAGGCAAAGACACATAGGAAGGAAGGAAGGAAGGAAGGAAGGAAAAGTGAAAGCAACCAAGCTTAGGCTAATAATATCTGAGAGAGAGAGAGAAGAAAGAAAGAAGGAAGGAAGGAAGAAAAGGAAGGAAGGAAGGAAAGAAGGAAGGAAAAAGGAAGGAAAAAGGAAGAAAAAGGAAGAGGAAAGGGAGGGAGGGAGGGCTAATATCTCTGATGAATATTTATTCAAAGATCTGGCTGAGTGCGTTGGCTCACTCCTGTAATCCCAGCACTTTGGGAGGCTGAGGTGGGAGGATCACCTGAGGTCAAGAGTTCGCGATTAGTCTGGCCAACATAGCGAAACCCCATCTCTACTAAAAATACAAAAATTAGGTGGGCTTGGTGGTGGGCGCCTGTAATTCCAGCTACTCAGGAGGCTGAGGCAGGAGAATCGCTTGGCCCCGGGAAGTGGAGATTGCAGTGAGTTGAGATCATTGCCACTGTGCTCCAGCCTTGGTGACAAGAGCGAAACTCTGTCTCAATAAAAAAAAAATTGATGCAAAGATCCCCAACAAAATACTATCAAATCACAATCAACTACAAAATAAAATCATGACCAAGTGGGATTTATCCCAAGGATGCAAGAATGATTCCACATATGCAAATCAATCAATGTGATACATTACATCAAGAGAATAAAGGACAAAAACCACATGATCATTTCAATTGATGCTGAAAAAGCATTTGATAAAATTCAACATCCCTTCATAATAAAAACCCTGAAAAAACTGGGTCTACAAGGAGTACACCTCAACATAATAAAAGCCATAAATGATAGAACTGCAGCTAATATACTGAATGGGAAAAAAAATGAAAGCCTTTCCTCTAAGATCTGGAACATGACAAGGATGCCCACTGTCAACGATGCTGTCATTCAAGGTAGTACTGAAGGTCCTAGCTAGAGCAATCAGACAAGAGAAAAATATAAAGGGCATCCAAATTGGAAATGAAGAAGTCAGATTATCCTTGTTTGCAGGTTATATGATCTTGTATTTGGAAAAAACCTAAAGACTCCACCAAAAAACTACTAGAGCTGATAAACAAATTCAGTAAAGTTATAGGATAGAAAATCAAGATACAAAAATCAGTATCATTTCTATTTGCCGACAGGGAACGATCTGAGTAGGTGGATTGGGGAGATGCTGATAAAATGATTCAAAATTTTAGTTAGAAGAAATACATTCAAGAAATCTATTATATAGCATAACTAGAGTTAATAATTATCTGCATATTTGAAAATTCCTAAGAGAGTAGATTTTATCTTCTCACCGCAAATAAATGTAAGGTAGTACATAGGTTAACTAGTTTGATTCAGCCATTCTACAATGTATGCATATTTCAAAACATTTTGTACACCATAAATATAGATAATTTTTATTTTTCAATTAAATGAATATATAATAACAAAAAGCCAATTTTGAATAAAATTTTACAATTTTGAACCCTTGGGAGAAAAGTTATCTCTGGTCTGTACATGCATTCTAGATGGGTTGAGAATTTTTTTTTTCATTTTAGAGACAGGGTCTCACTCTGTTGCCCAGGCTGCAGTGAAGTGGTGCAATCATGGCTTACTGAAACCTCAAATTCCTGGGTTCAAGTGATACTCCTGCCTCAGCCTCCCAAAGTGCTGGGATTAAAGGCATGAGCCACCATGCCTGGCCAAGGGAAAATATTTTTAAAGTGTCCATTATGTGTCATGCTTTGTTTTATGGACTAGAGACATAATAAGAAATAAGAAATACTTTCAAATAGTTTTAGGCAAGATGATGTGGCCCTAATTGTCTGTAACGTATTGGAAGTGATTCTCTTGTCCCATAGGAGTCCTCCACAGAGAGGGATCAGTTCAATTAGGGCCTCTGAAAATAGCGATCAGAGTCTATTCTCATCATTTCAGAACAGATATTCTCCCAGAGACAAGCTAACATCCTACATTTTCCTGTGGCCTTGTTTTGTACCTAATTTGGTCTTTGGGTAGCATTGAAATTGTTCTCCTGACTGCAATACTAGCCCTTTCTCTATGCCTTATGTGCTTTTGATTCTCTCTCATGTCAGTTGGATACTTTTGTCTGCTAATTATTTGGCTGTAATTAACAACTAAGTTATTTTTTCTGATTTATGCCACAACTGACTTTCACCACATGCCTCACCCCCATCATCCCAGAGACCTAACCTTGTTCCCAATCTTACAATAATGAGTGGATTGCAAATTCGCTATCACTTTTTCCTTGGTAGTGCTTAGGTCAGCAGTTCAATTCTTGACCCAAAGCATCAGATCACCCAAAGAACAATTGTAACTGTGGGGATAATACATACTCAGGTATTTAGGTAGTGATGGTTCCTGGAATACTTAAGCACAATTTTATTTTCTTCACTTTACTGTGTCATAAGATTATAATTTAAATAGGTACAAATATTAACAGGTAGCCAGATTATATACAGAAAAGAGTGATATTGAATCTTTTATTTAATTACGTTATTCTGAAAGTTCAGATGCCTATTTGTGTTTTGTTATGTTTATATTCACTTATGAAAATAATCATATAGTAATTGGCATAAGAAATATAGTTTTTAAGAAATACATTCTTTATCAAATTCTTTGAGGACATGCGTAACCAGCTCTGAATAATAGCATTTTTACCTTAAATTTATTCCAGCCTTCTACTCCTACAAGAAGAATATTGCTTAGAATTGGAGGAAGGCTGATCTGTCTTCCAGGATCAGAATCATACATTGAAAACATAAAAGAAGAAAGAGACATATTTAAAGTGATGGGCATTGTTGATACACTTAGTTAATTAGAGCTATCATTCTCTTGGATACTTTCAGTCACTCCAACAGTAGTCATAGATGACATCATAAAATCAAATATTTTCAATAGTCCATTACACAAATGATAGGGAGTATGTCAGTGTGTGAGTCGGCCTCATTTGGACTGGCGTGTAACTACTACACAGAGAGCAGCGTGAACTTGGTTATAAGAAGTTCCTTCAGAAGTCTTGGGTTCCATTGGTGGAAACTAGTGCTAGTAATAATTCTATTTGACTTCTTTTGAGTCCTTGTGGTGCAAACTCTTGTCTGGATACCCATTCCCTTATAGCCTGCTCATCCTGCGAGTTTCCATATCTTTCTACCTCAACCCATGGAAAGAACTTGTGATGACTATTCTCCTCATTTAACAACTTGCCTGCTATAATGCTCCCTGGATTGTACTGAGAAAAATGAGACAGACTTATCGTATTTAATGTTTTTTTCCATCTGTATAATTTCAATTCAAAATTAAGTACTTCTTAGGTGCATCTTTGTTATGAAGATATTCCAGTGCTGAAGAGCGCTGCAATGCCTGTTAAATCAGTTTGTCCATAAGCAGTAATTCTAAAACCATTAAGTCTTATAACATAATCTCTTTTAATCTAAAATTATACATTGGTTGGGTTTTCATTTGCCTCAGATATTTGTTCTCATGCTTTCAACCCATTCTGAACCTTGCTGTTATTGTAGTGAGTGTAATACTGACAGTTCACTGAAGTTGTAAATGCTCTTGGGAAAGAAAAAATATACAATGGCTTCTTTTTGATAAGAACTCAAATTCAATGACCTAAGTTTATCGGTAGCTTTTTGTTTTTTAACTCTTCATGAATAGACAGATATGGCTGGAACCTAACAGCAATTCCAGACAGTTTCGACAATTTACCAGGAGACTGTAGAATGACTTTGATGCTTTTGAAAATATAGCTAAGAACAGATATCTCAACTGGGGTCATCATCAGTCAGCTGTTCAGTTTGACAGTCTTTTTCAACGTTTAGTCAAGACAGTATTGAACTTTTTTTTTTTTGAAAAATTTTTATATTTTCCCCAGAGCACCTGCTTTTAAAACTTAAAAATATATGTGGTATTCTAAATTTGGGGCTCAAAACATGTCTTAGATTTGATTTCAGTTCAATAAGTTTAATTTAATATGAAGTAAGTGAGTATAAAATTGAGAATCTGTTTAAGATTTTAAATGATTCATATAGTAATACATTCTTAGCAATGACTGATGCTAATACAGGCTCACTTATTTTTTCTTTGCTATGTAGCTCTCTCAGAACACTTAGCCATCCTCATCATGATCATCATCATCATCATACCCAAGAAACTTTAAGATCTAATTACATGCAGCTGTATGTAAAACTTTTAGAAGCAAGTGAGGTCAGACATAGTGGCTCATACATGTAGTCCCAGCACTTTGGGAGGCTGGGGCAGACGGATCACTTGAGGCAATTTCGAGACCAGCCTGGGCAACATGGTAAAACCCTATCTCTCCTAAAAACACAAAAATTAGCTGGGCATGGTGGTGTGTCCCTGTAGTCCGAGATACTCAGGAGGTTGAAGCACGAGAATCACTTGAACTCAGGAGGTGGAGGTTGCTGTGAGCCAAGATCACACCACTGCACTCCAGCCTGGGTGACAAGAGTGAGACTCTGTATCCAAAAAAAAAAAAAAAAAAATAGCAAATGATTTCTTGTTTTTTGAGCAGTTAACAATCTAAGAAAAACATTGGTGTAGGTTATTTTAATGAATCTACATTGCAATAGGACAACAGTGATGGGTGCCTAGTGTCTTCCTCCATTTCATTGTGAAGCCACAGCATGGCTAAGTGGAAGACAGCAAGTTTCCGTACACAATTCATTTTCATTCTTCAAGAAAGAAGTGCATTCAAGTTTAAATATAAATCTCATAACCTTAGTTACTCGTTAAAAAGGCATAATAGAATATTACTTACATCCTTTGAATTTGCTAAGAAGCACATGACACAAAAGCAAATTGTGATGCAAATACATACAAAAATCATAGTTACTGTCTTTGAAAAGATAGATTTCATCAAGTATGAGAAAATAACCGCAAGAGTTCTGGTGAGATTTTTGGAATCCTTAGGAAAGCTTTCTTCTTAAACAACTAACCAACCATTTGGAATGATGATATGTCATATCTCACACACATATATGTGATATACATACATACATATATCCATATACAGTAGTCCCCCCTAATTCATGGAGTGGGGGGGGGGGACTACTGTGTATGGATTCCAAGATCCCCAGTGGATCAAACCACTGGTAGTAACCAGTATATACTAAGTTTTTCCTATACATACTTACCTATGATAAAGTTAAATTTATAAACTAGGTATAGTAAGAGATTAACAACAATAAGTAATACTTACAACAGTTATACTATAATGCAAAGTTATGTCAATGTGGTCTCTCTCCCAAAGTATCTTATTATATAGTACTTACCCTTCTTCTTTTTGTGACTGTCTATCTGATAACCAAGATGGCTACTAAATGACCATTGGGTAGGTAGTTCATACAGCAGAGATATGTTGGGCAAAGGGATGATTTATGTTCCAGATGGAATGGAGTGGGATGATGTGAGATTTCATCACTCTATGCAGAAAGATATGTAATTTAAAATATATAAAATATATAAATTGTTTATTTTAGAATTCTGGAATTTTCCATTTAATATTTTCATACCACAGTTGCCCATGGATAAATGAAACCATGAAAAGTGAAACTACAGATAAGGGTGGACCACTCTGTGTGTGTGTGCACGCGCGCACATGTGTATGTGTGTGTGTCCGCATGTGTATATGTGTGTGTCATTGGACATAAGCTTCAGGAGGACAGTGTGCCCTTGGGAAAGGCAGCATTTTTTGTCACTAGACTAAACCTGTTGCTGGAGCAACAGGTCTTCTCTTGAAGGAGGACTGCGTTTGTGCATCTTCATGTTCACAAATATAATGCTAGTGAGACAATTTAACTGATTATCTTTGGACAGTGCTGATTAGAAGAAACAAATGAGAAGGGAAGAGTTGCCGCATTAATGATGCCATATAATCACTGACCAAATTTTTTTTTAAAATACTAAAATCAGAAAGAATTATCTCAAATTAAAGAATGAATCCATTTGATAAATTCTGACAGCTGTATACACCCTAAGAGCTTCCTAAGGTACTATTGTAGCCCTGTAGTATAATGTTCTTGACAATCCTAAATCAACAAGTCAAAAACATCTATTCAGCAGAACTCCCCTCAACTAATTGATTAATTAGGTAATATTTTAGAAAGACTACCATTTAAAATTGTGAAATATTTAAAAGTGTTTTGGGGATTTTAAATGTAAGTTAAATTATCTAGATAAGTTTCATATTGGAGTCTTTCTATCCCCTTATGATACTATTTTCTGAACTAGGTGTCCCAGATTTGTGGTACACAGAATCAGTGGACAAACACAAAGTAGCCTGTCCTTAAGAAGGGAGCAAGAACCCAGGGCTAGGGTAAGATTCCAGAGCTGAGCTACTTGTGAAAGCATCAAATTCAGACTGAGTCTAGTAAGGGGGAAAAAATAGAGAAGGAGAGAGAGAGCGATCACACAGAACTGATGAAGAAAGGGTTGGGTGCTCATAGGGGCCTTTGGTGTAGTTTGCATACCAAGCTTGCATAGAGTGCAGAATACATTAACAAGAGCTGGATTAAGAACATATTATAAATTATGCTATGAAATGAAGCAAATGTAGTATATTAATGTTTTAGGGCTGCTCTAACCAAGTACCAAAAGCCAGAGGGCTTAAAACAACAGATGCTGACTGTTTTATAGTTCTGGGGATTAAAAGTCTGAAATCAAGGTGTAGACAGTGCCATGCTCTCTCTGAGAGAGAGTCTCTTTTTGCTTCTTCTGGCTTCTGGTGCTTGCTAGCAATCCTTGATGTATCTTGGCATATAGTTACATCACTCTAGCCACATGGTTAATTTTCCCTGTGTATCTTTTTTTTTTTTTTTTTTGAGACAGGGTCTCACTCTGTCATTCAGGCTGGAGTGCACTGGTGTGATCATAACTTACTGTAGCCTCACACTCCTGGGCTGAAGTGAGGACTGCAGGTGTGCATTACCTTGCTTGGCTAATTTTTTAAAAAATTGTAGAGATGGGGTCTTGCCCAGACTGATCTCAAACTCCTGGCCTCAGGCGATCCTGCCACGTTGACCTCCCAAAGTGCTGGGATTATAGGCATGAGCCACCACACCTGGCCATCCCTGTGTGTCTTCACATCATCTTTCCTCTGTGACTGTCTCTATGTCTAAATTACCCCCTTTTTATAATGACACCAGTCATATTAGATTAGGGACCACATGACAAACCTCATTTTAACTTGAATATCTCCTTAAATACCTTATTTACAAACAGGGAGGTCATATCCTGAAGTACTAGGGATTAGGACTCAATAGGATTCTCATCAGTCCTATGCCATATGCTTTAAATTTTGCACAGAATTCTCTCAGATTTTGCCATTATGTTGTCTATCACTCTCAATTTTTGATACTAAACATTTTGTCTTTTAAAATATTTTTATGACTATTTTACTGAGAATTTGGAAGAAATATACAGGAGTTGGTATTCAGATACTATTTTGAATGGTGTTATTTTTCTATTTTCCTGAATGTGTCTTGGATGGTGATTTGGTAGTTTCCCCTAATATGTTTAGGGAGTCTATTTAGAAAAAAAGTGGAAATTGGATAAGTTAAAAGATCAGCAATGGGATGATGAGATGGATTTGTATTGTGTTACCGTATAAGCTCAAATCCCTATAATAAATCCCTTATTCCATGTATCTCTTAGTGGTTTTGCTTCTCTGATCAAACCCTGCCTAATGTGGATAGAGGAAGCAGCAGTTCAAGCTCTGAAAAACAGATAGATATTTTTTTCACAATCATGCACAATTTTGAAGGCCAATTTGATATATCACAGAAAATAGATAAAGCATCAGAGTTGATGTGTTCCTAAGCTATGTTTCAGCCAGATTTCTCTGGGTAGCTCTTCCTCTATTTGACCTAATAAAGTCAGAGATTTGCTTCAACTAAGCCATTTGCCATTGCCTATAAATCTGTCCTATGTTTGTTGCAGATACCATCTAACAAAATGATTAGCAAAAATATTCAGGCTGGGCGCGGTGGCTCAAGCCTGTAATTCCAGCACTTTGGTAGTCCAAAGCGGGCAGATCACAAGGTCAGGAGATCGAGACCATCCTGGCTAATAAGGTGAAACCCCTGTCTCTACTAAAAAATACCAAAAATTAGCCAGGTATGGTGGCAGGTGCCTTTAGTCCCAGCTACTTGGGAGACTGAGGCAGGAGAATGGCATGAACCTGGGAGGCGGAGGTTGCAGTGAGCCGAGATTGCGCCACTGTACTCCAGAATGGGTGATAGAGCGAGACTCTGTCTAAAAAAAAAAAAAAAATTTAAATGATCATTAGTGATCTTTTACCACTAGTATGTGACCTATGGTTTACTAACACATAAACACATAGGCATGTTTTTTTGTTCAAAGATACTGCATCTAACAAGTACTAAAATAGAGTTTGAAACAACAGCAGTAAACAACAACAAAAAACCTGGAAAAGTATAACTGGTAACAGGCTTTTCTTCTGAACCATAAAAATGTAACTAGTAGTTCTCTGGTGAAAAAATGCACTACAATGGATATTTACCTAAGTAACATTTTATGCCAAAACAGCACAATGATTTATAACATTATAGGCCATCTCTGAAGTTGTCACAGGACATCTCGTGCAGATAGTGTACTGTGTGGTACAAATTATAGTGATTTGTGGAAGTGTAGAGAAGAAGGCTAGAGCAATAAAGAAAGAAGAATAATGTTCTTCCTTGAATCATGGGGAAAAGCACAGCTCAGCACTTGTCCCCAGGCAACTTTGAGTAATAGTACAGTGCATTGAAGTTCAAGTCTCTGAAATATTGCATCTAAATGACAATGGATTACATTAGAAAAAAAAATCAAGATGACAAATGGCTCATTTAATGTTGTGAATGGTATCCTCATAAAAGTCGCTTATGGTGTAAACTGGGAAGCACTGGAAGTGGTTGGGTGAAGAGGGAAATAATATTCACTCATGAAATAAGTGAGGAAAAGGATACTAATCAAGAGGCAGAAAAAGGATTTGTGATCAGGGCTTCAATCATGACTCCTATACTAATTTACTATTTGACTTTCAGAAAATTGAACCTTGGTTGGATGAAGTAGTGAGTCCAATTCTGTTTGTTGCAGAGGAGAAAATGAGAATTATATTCAGAAAACAGAAGGCACACAGTAGTTTCACCCAAAGAAGGAGAAAATGCCTTATGCCATTTCCAAGCTCTGCGAATGCTGCCACGTCTGTATCTTACTTCTCTGGCTACATACTCCCACAAACTACAAAGTGAGGATCCACAAAGTGAGGATATGTAAGGAATGGGTAGGATTGTACAAAAAAAGGACGTGTCATGCACACCTGTGTGATACTTCTAAGACACATCTTTAGGCAGTTGTGAATATAGTTAAGTGCATCTTTGAGAATGTCTATGTCATACTAAAGAAAATGCAAGAGAGGGAGAAATGAAAGAGAAAGGGACATTAATTTTTGTCCTTGTATGGTTCACATCCTCCCAGTTATAAAGCAGATATTGTGCTTTTAAGTTTAAATGAATTTTAGGCACTTTCAGAGCAAAATGTTGTGAATTCAAAGTAATGTATCTGCAGAAATGTTGAGGGAGAAAATAGATTGTGAATCTAAAGAATGCATGCTAGTCAGTATTCACAGCATACAAGGGCAATCAGCTAATGTACTTCTTTGTAAGAACACATACTCGCTTAAATAGGGGCTCCCTTCTAACAAGAGACAGTGACATTTAAAGTAGGTCTGAGAAAATAATTGTTGAACATGTTTTCCATTGCTTGAACTAATGCTGAACCAACAGGCTGTGGAGTCAGCCCAAGTTTGAATGCTGAAACTGCATTTCAATGCAGCTGGAAGATCTGAGAAATTATTTTAACATCACCAAGACTTTATTTCCAAATTTATAAAATGGGAATAGTATCAATTTCTGCCTCATAGACTTTCGTGAAGATTAAATTAGAAGATAATGCATGGAAATCACTTGGCTTGGCAATTAGGTTATAGTCTACAGATGCTATTGATCATTTAGTTATTACTCTTGTGAGAAGGAAAATTTGAAGAGAAATGCTATGAATGAGCTTTCTCTCAGCATGTTCTTAAGGTTAATTTTGATCAAATATACTCAAGGAGCTTCGTTATAAGTAGAGCATGAATGGGTTCGTGACTTTCTGAGTGAATTTTGAACACACATTAAAATACTAGGACACTTCAGAATCTAGTAAAATGCATGGCTTAGTATATTGTCATGGTTAAAATTCTTGGTAATATAAACAGTTTGTACTCTTTATTTTGTTTAGGAAAAAGCCGACTTCAATAAGGAGACTCCATCTGTTTGTTAGTGTCTATAGAGGGAAAGAATTTTAAAAGTCGGGAAGAGACGATATTTTAAAAGTTTTGTGATATATTGAATATGTTTCAAATAATTTTATCCAGAAACCAGCATGGGAACTGCTAATGCCATCAAATCTGACAAAGAGTTTTTAATCTCAGTAGTTACCTCAACTACATAATTGTTATAATGTTTGATTATTCCCTTGAACAGTAGATTTCATTTGGATGTTGTTTTCGTTTACAAACATCTACAGTTGATAACATCCTGAACATTTTGAACAGCCATCCTCTGGTATTAATATACTCTTCCTTTCCTGCTGAATACATTTCTCATAGAAAGAGCTTATCAAAAGTATTATTTTGATTCAGTTGGTTAAGACTACTAAGTCACTTGAGAAAGATTGTTTATTTGCATGCTGTAAGAAAGCATTTGGTATTATCACATCTTTTGGGAAATACCCTCAGTTTTAAAAAATCACATTGCATCTGGTTACATCTTCATGGCACTTTTTATATTAAAATGACACTCTTACTTATAAATGAGACTCCAAAATTCTGGGTACTTCCTAAAGGATATACACAGGGAAAACAATTGTTGGGATTCATGGGTAAAACACAGCTTAATTATTTTGAGGAAGGAGAGATGAGCAGATATCCTATTTCTTGTCCTTTCCTAATCTACTTTTGTGAACTCCCAAGAATCCCTTTTCACATCCTCTTTTGGTCCATTTGTTACAGGTTAAAAGTAAGACTTTCTTTGCCCTTGACGATATTTTCAAGTTAATTACCTCATTGTACCTCAATTTTCTTATCTATAAAATAGGAGTAATACATTGTATCTGCTTTATAGGATTGTGAGGGCTAAATACGCGTGGAGTATCTGAATCAGTGCCTTGCAAAAATCTACCCAATAAATACTGGCTGAATTCTTATCAACATTATCATCATCATCATTAGGATCTCTGTTTTGGTTAGTGTACCTGCAGCTATTCCAACACAGAAGGCAGCACCCAAGGAATCTTGTAACTCGTTCTTCTCCCAGCCTCCACTGTTCATTAACTGTTCTCTCTTGTTCTTTCCTATTACCCAGCCCTAGTTGAGACCGTCATCATAACACCCTTGAACTATTCTAACAGCCCCTGGAAGGGTCCACTTTCTTTCTTCAATTTATGCTTCACTTTGTCCCAGAGTTCCAGCTCTGAAACACACTATATGATCCCTTCATAAGATCTAGGCAGGCACTATCTCACTGGTCACCTTCCTTTACATACATATATAAATCTTTGCATACTTTAGATAATTATTTCCCAATTGCTTAACCTGGAGTCTTTAAAATGCAGACAAATGAATTAATGCAGCTCTGATCCTCCACATGTATTCGTTACTGGGAAGACCAGATCTCACCATCTTCTGAATGTTATTTTCATTCAGAGAATTTCTGTACTATAATGCAGGGCACACAGTGTCATTTTCAGCAACATGAGTGGAACATGAGGAACATCATCTCAGTGAAACAACTCAGAAAGACAAATACTGTATATTTTCACTTATAAATGGTAGCTAAATAATGTGTATACATGGACATAGAGTGCAAACTAATAGACACTGGATACTTGGAAGGGTGGAAGGGAAGTGGATGATGAGAAATTACTTAGTGAGTACAATGTTTATAATTCAGGTGATGGAATATATATAATTAAGGTGATAGATATGCTAAAAGACCTGACTTCGTACTATGCAAAATATACATGTAACAATATTACACTAGTATTCCTTAAATTTGTACAAATAAAAATGAAGATGATTGCACATCTTTAAATCAAGGAATCAGTGTGACCAGGACAAACTTTGGTTCAAATTCTAGTTTTACTGCATTCCAACTCTATAGTTTTCATTTTCAGAGCCTCATTTTCCTCATCTGTAAAGTGGGATCATATTAGCTATCTTCTAAATTATTGTGAAAAGTATCTGAAAATTTGGAATTGCATAAGCCATTAGCAAATGCAAAAATGGATTGTTAAGCAGACAGTATCTCAGAAAATAAAGACGAAACTACTAAATAAATCAGGAGAATTTGTAATGAGGATTTCTGTAATTTTGTAATAAGAACAAGAGGATTTTTCTAAGTATGTAATAGAAGTCAGAAGGTATGAAAGGAAAAAGTTGATAAATGTAACTACAAAATAATTTTTTAAATAACCACAAATAAAAAAGCATAGATCCAGAGGTCAAATGCAGAACTTGGAAAAACTGTCAGCAACCTACAAAGGGTTCATTTCTTTACTGTGTAAAGGCTTGACAATCAGTAAGAAAAAACTAACACTTCAAGAAAAAGTGGGCAAAAGTTATGCATGATAGTAAACAGACAAAATAGAAATGGCTCTTAAACATTTAAGGCATTCATTCTTACTCCTAGCAAGACAAAATACAAATTAAAGTCACAAGTTGCTTGGGTGCAGTGGCTCATGCCTATAATCCCAACACTTTGGGAGGCCGAGAGGATCACTTGAGCCTAGTTCGAGACAAGCCTGGCCAACATGGGAAAACCCTATTTTTATAAAAAATAGAAAAATTATCCAGGTGTGGTGGCATGCACTTGTAGTCCCAGCTACTCAGGAGGCTGAGGTAGGAGGATTGCTTAAGTCTAGGAGGTCGAGGCAGCAGTGATTTGAGATCATGCCCCTGCACTCCAGCCTGGGCAACAGTTGGATCCTGCCTCCAAAAAAAAAAAGGAATGTAAGTCACAAGTTGGATACCAAGGATTAATAAGGTGGCTATTGGTCTAGTGTTGAAGATGTAGATAAAAAAAGGCACTCTCACACAATTTAACCTTTGGGATAAATTGATACACCTTATAGAGAGAAATGTGGTAATATTGATCAAAATTTACAATGCACATTTACTTTGATCCAGCAATCTCACTGCTAGAAATATGACCTATAGATATATCTATACACATACAAAGTAAAATAAATACACAGATAAATATTAACTGTCACACTATTAACAATTTGTAAACAACTTGAATATCCCTCACAATGGGATTGATACCTCATGATAGAGATAAATGTAAGTATTTTATAATAGCACTTAACTAAGAAGAGCACAAAGATGAGCATAATAGCACTTAACTAAGAGGAGCACTTAACTAAGATGAGCACAAATAAGTATAATAGGACTTAACTAAGATGAGGCAGGCCTATACATACTGCTGTGAAAAAACTGTTCAAGATATATTAGCTGTGTGTGTGTGTGTGTTGTGTGTATATCAATGTGTGGAATTTGTAAAAAGAGAAGTATGCAGGTTTATGGTTCTATAAGCATAGATTATATCTGAGGAATGAATTTATATAGCAGAATAATAAGAATATAAAGACTTTTTACTATGTATAAATATCATTTTTAAACTCAGATTTGTATTATATGCATGTATTGCCTATTCAAAACATAAATAACAATAATGTAAAAGCAACTTAAATGTTACAAAAACTTGTCAGCAGTCCGTCTGAGGAAATGTGTATCCTGCTAGTACTTTTTGGTAAAGTTTGCTGATATAATATGTCTGCTTGTGTCTTCTGGATACTTCATAGGATAATAACATACATGTCAAAATACTGTGGAGTCTGCTATGCTCAATTAATTGTATCACATCAGTTGTTGCTGACACCCTTAGTCAAGAATATCTAATATATTTTCTATGTCCTGGTTATTATTTTTTTCTTCCTTTTTTCTAGTTTCTGAGTCATATGCTGAGCCACTTCAGTGTTCCAAGTGAGTAGTCATCTCATTTTGATGTACGCCAGTCCTCGTTGGACTGGCTGCTTTCTTGTACCTTAGCTTGACATGCCATTGCAGAAAGAAAGGAAAGGAACTGTAATTCTTTTTGGAATGTATATTATATGTCAAGCACTGTATTAAATGTTTTGCATGTTTAATATAATGTAACATTTATAATCATCATCATAATTAAGTAGCCGCTTTGCTTATTTACAGTTCTCTCAATAATCCTATGAAGTTACTCTCAGTCTTATAATTTTACAAACAAACAAACAAACAAACAAAAAACCAGGGCTTAGTTAAATTAAATGACTTAACCAAGGGGTCACACCAAAGAGGTTTGGCTCAATATGGCTTCAAAGCCTGTCAGCTCTGTCCTGTACTGTGCTGTCTTAAGTACTGACATACTCGAAATTCCATTTTAAAAATACAGTGACTTTCTAGTATAATATTTCAGGCTTTTATCAAATATATTTTATATAGTTAATTCTATGTAAAATTTCATGACTTTATAAAAAGCAAGGATATCAAAAAATGTAATTTTCCTTGGATGTGAATATACTCTGAAATTATTCTTTCAAAATGCCTTCTGTGTGTGAATATCTTCTCCATTAACCTCAAAGTGACCAAAACCCTCTTGCTTTTGCTAGGACTTTTTGAAGCCAGTCTTAAAATGTTCTTGTACTTCCCCCAAAACTTAAATTTAACGAACACATAATTTTTACTGAAAAAAGTCTGTATTTTTAGAGTGATGGAGACTGATTTTTTTATATTGCAAAAATCGCTAAAAATCCTCTCTAAATAATTTCTATTTCTTCCCCTAAAAGCCTGTCTATGATTACTGCCCACTTTTCCTCTCACTGTCTTCTCCTACTCCTCTTATTCTCTAGGCTGACCTGTCTTTTATATTATTTCTAAAAAGTATCTCAATTTGTCTACCCTACTTCACAAACTAAAACTGTAGTGTGTACAACTTCAGCAAACTAAAAGCCCCCATTTTATACATTTTTTTTCTCCTGCAGACCCTGGAATGATCTAAATTTACCTTACTCCATATGTATTGATTATATTGTGAGATTGTTTTCTATTAATAGATTTCCACAGTTTTAGGATTCTAAAATATCTTTTGGGATATGTCTCTTGAGAGCCTATCTGCCAGCGCTCAGGAGCAGTTTTGGACTTTTGCTTGTTGCTTCTTTGGACTTTGCCATTTAATCGTTACATGCATCAGCTACAGGGTTATAAAAGCACTGGAAATATGATTAGTTAAAATTTATCCAATGAAATGACTTGGGTATAACGTATATTATACTTGCATATCTTCAGCCCAGCAGACATTGTTCTGGAAAATCTTTTGAGATCTCTTAATAAAATTATGCCAGTTATCTTAATTTGACATATCTTTTCTAATAAATAGAGTTAAAATATAATAACAGAATTAAACACTCAAAATCAAAATAGGGCATATTTGATATATTAAATATGTTAATAGTGTCTAGAAATGTTAATAGACACTAGAATAGTATCTAGAAACAGTGTCATGGTAAATTTGATTATTATTTGTTTTTGCAATACAGAATGAATACTTAAGGTACATCCTGAAAAATGAACCTGTAATATACTACTGCTGACTGTGTAGCAGGAATAAATGGAACCCATATTAAATGTACTTTTAAAAAAGTATTTAAAGTATTAAAAATATTTATGTTCTGGTTTCTCTTCAGAATGACTATATCTTTTTGCCTTTTACTAAAGTATTAAAAATATTTAATCCATATGAATTTTTCAAAGTTTACTTCAGCAATAGTAATATTACTAATAAAAATGGAGTTATTACTATATCTAGGTACTGTGCTAGGACCTTTCTGCATTATTTTATTTAATATTCATAATATTTGTATGAGGTATTATCATATCATTATCCCTGCATAGATCAGGATATTGAGGCCAAGGCAGATTAAGTGACTTGTCCAAGATAATTTTGTAAGTAAGTGGTTGGGAAACAATTAGACTTTACTGTCCAGGCATTGGTAAACAATGTAATACAGCTATCTCTCAAAGACAAATTGTGTGATTATGTTATTACTCTTTGAATGAATTTCAAAAGAATTCAGAATACATTGAAAAGACTAACAAGAAACATTTAGGGGAGCTGAATTTGTGATTTGATGGATTTTCTCTGGACATATATCAGCAGATACTAGCAGATGCTCACCCACAATTATGAATATTACAGAGACTTAGATGAAATTCAGTAAGCTATTCTAGTTGTTTATTTTGCTATTTACTCCATAATGTTCTTGTTTACTTGCATTGTCACTTCTCATATTTTCTTTCTTTAAAATTGTTTTCAAGCAAGGTCCAGGTTGATGTGAACTATGATATTATATGACTTTCAGTATGTAAGGTTTATTACATATGAAATACAGAAAAGAGAAAGGGGAAAATATGGAAAGGAAGGAAAATAACTAGAAAATAAACAAAAATAAGAACTGCTCACTTGGAGTCAGAGAGGAAATTGGTCATCACAAATTTAGGACCTTAGAAAACTTCCTCTCCTACATTTGTTTGATTAGAGCTGTGTCAGAGAAAAACAGCATTTTATATAGCCCCATCTGGTTAACATCGATGAAAAATTCACGTCCTCAGTTCTTTGGGTTTTAAATGTGAGACTGGGAAGAGAATGGATCTAGAAAACCTGTAGAATTATGGCAGTAGGGATTACCAATGAGGGGACAGTTGGAATGGCAAGGAACCATTCTGAAGTGGGAGCTAGGCAGGTGGCTAGCGTGGAAAGAATGCAAGATAAAGAAGAGTGATGAGGCTGGGTGCAGTGGCTCACGCCTGTAATCCCAGCACTTTGGGATGCCGAGGTGGGCAGATCACCAGAGGTTGGGAGTTCGAGATCAGCCTGGCTAACATGGTGAAACCCCGTCTCCACTAAATATACAAAATTCGTTGGGTGTGGCGGCACCTGCCTGTAATCCCAGCTAACTTGGGAGGCTGAGGCAGGATACTCGCTTGAACCCGGGAGATGGAGGTTGGAGTGAGCTGGGATTGAGCCACTGCACTCCAGCCTGGGTGACAGAGTGAGACTTGGTCTCAAAAAAAAAAAAAAAAAAAAAAAAAAAGAATAGTGATGAGACTCAGTGACAAAATTGAGTCTATGGTGAGTTTGGACTTTGTAAAACTGGAAGTAGGAAAATACTCAATTGAAAAGTTATACCAAAATGAATTTGTTGTACAGATATAATTTAATAGAAACTGTTGCAAAATGGATTTGTTACTTTTGTAATATAATTAATGTTTTCTATTCTAGTTATTAATGTTATCTAGATGAAGTTGCTTAAGAAATGGTTGGTTAACACTCTACCAGTCCAGCTCAGGTGTCAGAGAGCCACAGTCCTTTTGTATATTACCTGATGAAATGGGAGAGTTCCCTGATTCCCCTCACAGGATGTGTGACAGGATTGTGGTTTGCCTGCTTGATTGATAGTCGCTGCTGCTCAAACCCTGCGGGGAGGGGGAGCACACAGACGGACAGGTGCAGGAGTCCAAGTGGGCATGTGTTACAGTGTGCCCTTGTAGTCCTGCCCTCCATGGATGGCTTGATGTTAACAAGCTCAATAGACCCTCTGCCTTTTCACAAGGGTAGAGGGCCAGTGTGACAGCTTTCTGTATCCTGTATTCTTGCCCAGCATCCCAGAAGTACTGGGTCACACATGGGCTTGAAGGAAGAACTCAGGGTTTTATTGAGTGGCGGAGGTGGCTGTCAGCAGGATGGATGGGGAGCTGGAAAGCGGATGGAGTGGGAAAATGATCTTCCCCTGGAGTTTGATCGTCCAGCGGCCGAACTCCTCTCAGTGTTCGGATGTTCCTCCTCTTCTCACTTTCTCTGCCATGTCATTCTGCCGTTCATCTGTTTGTCTCATCTCTTCGTCTGCTTCTGGAGCCTGGGATTCAGGCTTTATATGGGTACAGGATAGGGTGTGTGGCGGGCAAAAGGCAACTTTTTAGGTGCAAAAACAGGAATGCCTGTCCCCATCTAAGGCTGCAGGTCTCCAGGCTTGAGGGTGGGGCCTTTACCAGGGAACTGCCCTCTTCTACCCAGTGTTTCCCTGTCTCCTGTCCATATGACTGTAACAGTTATGAAACCAGGAACATATTTTTAAAGGCCTTGGAAGATAATACACAGCATCAAAAGATACATTAGTTAGGATTCTAAATCCTCGCCATTGTAACTATTCTTAATTATTGTGAAGCAGCAGAAAATAACACAAAAATGTACCACACTCTAGCAGAATATGGTTAAATGTAAGCAGGGGTGGGTTTATTGGTGTATGATAATTAGAAGGGATGGTTTACCCTATATATGTAGCCATGAAGAACAATATAAATATGCTATCCCTGTTACTGCTGGTACAAAAAGGGCCTGTGATACCCAGTGTAAACATTTGGTAGGTAGGAAAAGGGCTCTGGACTATGAAAGACCAAGGAAGTGAACACTTTCATTTCACCTAGACTCATGAGTGCTGTTGATTCTGCTGTATCGGCCTTGTCTGCTACAATTTCCTTCTTCATTACTGCTACTCTCTATAGCTCATAAAGTCCTACTCAATGATTTCCACTGGACTGAAATATAGCATAGTTTTTCCTGGTCTAGATTCTACTCTTGGAAATGCACAAACAATGGATAAGAACTGTGAACAAGAAGATTCCATAGGATTCAGCCTATCAGAGAGGACCTTGAAGTTCTGCTTTATGAGCCTGCAGGCAAAGAGTGATCATTTACCTCTCAAGCAGCCTCTGGTCCTCTGCCTTTGAGCCATCAAGATGCCTATGTCTTCTCTTCCAGCAGCTATTTTGTCTCACATGACAGCTGTTAACAACGTGCCTCCTCCTCCACTTCACAGTATACCAAGTGAGTGGGAAATACTTTGGTGTTCTCATTCATCTACCATTGTTTTCAGTGGTTCTTACCCCAGATATGACAACTGGGGTTATTTCAGGGTTGATAGCGACATTGGCAATCTTATTGACAGTGCTGAGGAATGGAAAGAGCATAGATGTGTAAATCCTGCTTGGTCTACTTGAAGTCATTTCAGTACTCTAGGTCTTAGGTACTTTTTCTTTGTAAAATGAGGATCTTTATGAACTCTTAGAGCTTCGGATACATTGAAAGGTTTCTAAAGATGAAAGAAAACAAAGGCTCAGAGAGGCCACATGTTCCACCAGCTATCATGTTCCTTTTTCTAGCAGATCTTCTACTCCCTACCAAGAGTTGGTCCTACTACCCTTAATGGGATAATTAATACTTAATATTCTCTAGGAGAATTCTCATTTCAATTTGACGAGGAAAAAAAGATAATTCCTACTATTCCGACTGTGAAATTTATTCCTATTTAACTTTTTAATTTTCTAGTCTTTTACTTATAAGAATTAAGTATAGAACTAGATATTTCAAAGTTTATACAATTGACAGTATTTTCTCATTTTATGTAATTGGTCTAAACCTATAACATTTTCTTAAGATTGTAAACACTTCTTATGGCCATAGAATTTATAGATCTATTATTTGAGCACCATCATTCTGACTTATGTATGAGTCCCAGTGTTAGTTAAGATTTTAAAAAAATATGTGGATAACAAAGGTAATACTTGTGACCCTTTTCAACTTCAATAAAGCATTAACTCTTATTTTGTTATTCATCGGGCAGATTTATAGTATTGATTTGAAGAAGCTAAGCCATGCATCCTTTTCCCTTCCTGTGAGAGTTAATTTCTCCAAATACATTTAAAAAAATTAATGCTCATAGTCTCCAGGTTAAAAAGGTATCACAGGTGGCAGTTGATACTCCTTGAACGGGTACACTGATGTCTTGAATCGTGTTAGATAAAATCCTTATGGTAAACAAAATTAATTCCATTTGTACATTTGTATTATCATGAAAACATTCTTGCATCTGGTCAAAGTTTTCTAGTTCTACTTGAGTGGAAATAAGAATTAAGTGCAATTTTGCTGAAGAAACACAGCTTCCACTATTCAGGTTTTATTTGTGAAAAAGAAAATAAAAGTCACCATAAAATAATATTTTTAAAAAGCCCAGGAAACTCAGTAGCTGGGAGTTAAAAGATCAAATTAATTTAGAATCAATGAGATGAGATTTGTGCTACCCTCTGTAGTGCCTCCCAAGGACACTTAACTTCTGTGAAGTGATTAAAAGATGAAAAATCAGCAGCAATTTAGATCTCAGAACTGAATCGAGCATAATGGAAAGCGGTGGAGCTCCCAGTGTTCTCTTTAGAGGCTCCCACTTGATGTTTCTATGTCTGAGACTTCTCTTTGAGGATGTGCCCGGCTTGCCTTAATAACTGTGTCTTTTTGCTAACTGTAGCAAGGCCACAATTTCCCTTAGCAAACACTGATTGTCTCGCTGCTGAAACAATGATCTCATGGAAGCCAATGTGTGGTGAATGCTTTCAATTTATGAAATGACTGAACCTGCATTACAAAGGATATATAAATGAGTTTAAAAGGCAATGGGCATAAATAGGAATGCATATTTACATACCTAAAGAGAAAATCCAGCCATTGTATACATCCTCGATACTTTGTATTTGTTGAGTTAGGTTGGATTTAGTGACTAATTCAACTTCTCTGGAAGTATTTATTTATTTATTTATTTATTTATTTTTATTTATTTTTTGAGATGAAGTCTTGCTCTCTTGCCCAGGCTGGAGTGCACTGGTGCGATCTCCGTTCACCACAACCTCCGCCTTCCAGGTTCAAGCAATTCTCCTGCCTCAGCCTCCTGAGCAGTTGGGACTACAGGCGTGCCTGGCTAATTTTTGTATTTTTAGTAGAGATCGGGTTTCACTATGTTGGCCAGGCTGGTCTCGATCTCCTGACCTCGCGATCTGCCTGCCTCAGCCTCCCAAAGTGCTGGGATTTACAGGCGTGAGCTACCATGCCCCAGCTCTCTGTATTTATATGTGAATATTGTTAATTGACTGCTTTCTATAGTTAGTATGTAAACATTTAGCATGCTATGTTATTTCATGTATTTCTTACAATAACTCTGTGTCTTTGGTGGATAGAATAGTGGTCCCAGTGATATCCATGCCTTAATTCACAAATGAATAGGTTATACTACATGTCAGGGAGAATTGAGGCTGCACATGCAATTAAAGCAGCTAATTGGCTCACCTTGAGATGGGAGATATTCTGGATTGTCTGGGTGCCCGCCACAGTTGTGAGAGCCTTTATAAGTGAAAGAGGAAGGCAAGAGAGTCACTCAGAATGATATGTGAGAAAGATGAGAAAGACTCGACTGGCCATTGCTGGCTTTGAAGATGGAGGGGGGACAAAAGCCAAGGCATTCAGGCAGCCTCTAAAAGAGGGAAAAGCAAATAAATGGATTCTTCCCTAGCGCCTCCAGAAGAATTGCAGTCCTGCTGATGTGATTTTAGCCCAGTGAAATCAGTTTCAGAGTTCTCATTTCCAGAACTGTTAGATAATACATTTTTATTGTTTTAAGCCACTAAGGCAGTGGCAATCTTTTACAGCAGCAATAGAAAATTAACACGTGTTCCAGTTTACACTTAAGGATAATAAGGCTTAGGTTTCACTCTAAGGTTCACACAGATATTAAGTAGCAGAGGCTCCTCATAGCGTCCTCTGTGTAAACGAACTCTCTCTACTCACAACAACAAAGCTAGCAGCATTCTGGATTGCCCCTTACCTCCTGCCCTGAATTTCTTGCCCATTTGGCTTCTTAGATGCTATTAATGTATGGGAGGCAACATGTCACACATCTTCAAACACTCCTTCACTGCTATCTTGTTGACTCTGAAATTCAGACTTCGACACTTCAAGTAGTTAATCTTCTTGAGCTAGTTTACTGCTTATGGTTCTTTCTTCTTTGAAACTTTCAAGTCTTCTCCTTTTCTGGTCTCTTTGACTTCTGTCTCAGTATTCTTCACAGTTTGCTAACCTTAGGGGAAGAATGAACGCTCTCACAAGCAAAAGAGTTGTTCCACTTTTCGTTCTGGATGAGATTTATTTTAAAAACATTATAGCTAGCAAACTGTACAATTTTACCACATAAGTGAAATGGCATCTGGTTTAAGTACATACATGACCCATTATTATTGTAAGTTGTTTCCCTGAAGAGACAGAAAAAAAGGAAAAAATAAGTCTTATTTTAAAAAATTTTTAATGGAAGGCAAGAAGCTGTTCTTCACTACTTGGTTTATGGTCCAGTTAACTTTCTTTCTTTGGGTAAATTTGCTGCTACTCTATTTTCTTCACACTAATTAGGCTTATTCTTCTGAGGAAGAATGGGTTTAAAAATATGCTTTCCATTTTGACTACTGGTTGACTTGAAAAAAAATTTCTGTGCTTTTCCAGTTCCAAAAGTGTTTCAAGTTCACCAGACATTTCTAGATACCTTTCATTTGTTCCAACATATGAGTTGGAGAAAAAAAAAGGCATTCAAGATAAGACCAGAGACACGTCAAGAAATTTAGAAACAAGATAGTACTCTTAAGCGAATGTTTTTCTTTGCTCTTTTTCATTTTATGGCTTTACATTTACTGCAAATCTGAAAAGACTGTGTCATCATTCCTAAGAGTTCAAAGGCATTTTCTATAATTTGAGAGTTTTCCCGTTCTTTGGTAGCCAAGGATTAAAGGTATATATTTGAAAAAGTGAATATTGTACCATTTAAAAGTTTTAAACCATTCAAATCCTAGGAATGCAGGTAAGAAAAAAAGGAGGCTTGCCAGTGAAGAAGAAAAACAGGGAAGTGGATTGTGTAATGTGTAAAGAAACCAAGTTTAAGAAAAAGAAAGAACTAAAATCAATCAGAATGAAAATTCCAAGAAGGAATAAAAGGTGGGAAAAAGGTTGAATGTGTCCATTTCTGTATCTGTATAATCAATGATAGTCGCAATGGGATGTGCCATCACAAAATTCAGAAGTATTGAAAAATTTTTTTCCTTGCCTTAAATTTTTAGGATAAAAGCCAAATTTTTAATCCCAAGGAGAAAAGATGGGTGTTTTATTGTAAAGCAAATATTTAGTCTTTTTTTCCTATTACTGTTATAACTATTTTGATGTACTTTGTGTCAAACCATTTCGAGTGGCCTTTAGAAATTAAGCTGTGAGAACTTAAATGTGAGCTTGATGGTACCTGGGAGTTCAGGCAGGAAACAGGAAATGGTGAAGTCAATTGCAATGCCTTGCAAATCACATCTCTCCACTAGATGTCAGGCTAGGTCTCCCCTGCGTCTCAGGCTACTGCTCTATCAGTCTATTTCAGAAATTAGTCCTGTTATTAGTTCCATGTTACCAATCCTTCAGCCAACTGAAGATGCTGGTCCTCCAGCATCTTTCATGGAACTGATCTCTGGTCTTCCTTCCAACATATATTGTGAACTAGATTTACTTGTCTGATAGGATGATTAAACTTTTTGATCACTTTAACTCTCCATCCAAAAGCTGTCAGGGTCCTACTCTCCTTTAAAACTTAGATTCTAATCTATTTTCCACAATCTGGCATTTAAATCTTTCATGATTAGGCTAAAATCTGTCTCTTGTGTTCTAGATCTTATTCTCCATTGATGTAACTCTCCTCTACAGCTAAAACACTTTGTTATTCCTTAAGCTTATCTGCCAATACTGATTAGAGGTATAGGAAGATTTCAAGGTTAAATTAAACATTCAGATGGACACACTTGGCACATATGTGGAGTAAAGTTACAGCCTTCCATAAGGACACTGTTAGGGGTTCCCCTTCTGTGGAAAAAGTCCCCAGATGCCTAGGCTGCAGCCCACACAGCCAGCCCTCTTTGGCTACCTACATAGTAGCTCAGGTTTAAGGCAGTGAGAGTCACATAGGGCAGATGCTGAATTGCCCTGGCTTAAAACCCTCATAAACCATCGTTTTTAATAAAAATTCCGAAGGCACTGCTTCCAAGTTTCCTGTAAGAAAACTCTCAATTACAAGAGTTAAGGTACTCAAGGGTAGCTCATTTCAGTGACTGCTCATCAGGTATTCATACATCATCTGTAGTGCTTCCTAGTCCAAATGCAAGTCATCAATCCAAGATCATTGTTATCATAAGCAATGTTGCCCAGCAACACTGTTAACTGTACCTTAATCTGGCCTATAAGGAACAGAGCTGGAGAGTTCCCATGCTGATAGGAAAACCATTCCTTTAATTACACCATCATAATCTTCACCATACTGTTATGCCTTAGCTCATGTTTCCTGTGTTTGGGGTTCCCTTTGCTCTTCCTCTGTTTGTTCTTATTTCAGTTCTTCAGAGTTTTTGTAAATTACTTTAATCTCCACAAAGACTCTCCTGACTTTTCCAGTATGAAGAAACTATATATACTATTTTAATATAATTGTATTTATTAATTATAATCACATTTTATATAATCACATTTTATATAATCATATTTATATAATTTTATGAGTCACTATAGAGCCAAGAAGTAGGATTATTGGATCATATGGTAATTCTATTTTTAATATTTTTGAGGAACTTTCATACTGCTTTCCAAAATGATTGTATTAATTTACATTCTCACCAACAGTGTATCAGGGTTCCCTTTCCTCCACTTTCTCTCTAACACTTATCTTTCGTTTTTTTGATAGTAGCCATGCTAACAGGTGTGAGGTGGTATCTTGCTGTGGATTTAATTTGTATTTCCCTGATGATTAGAGATATTGACCATTTTTTTGTTGGCCATTCATAGGTCTTATTTTGAAAAATGTCTATTCAGGCCCTTTGTCCATTTTTCAAGTTGGACTATGTGTTTTCTTGTTATTGAATTGTTTGAGTTCCCTATATATTTTGGATATTACCCCTTTATCATAGGTTAGTTTGCAAATATGTTCTCCATTCTGTGGGTTGTCTCTTCACTCTGTTAATTATTTCCTTTTCTGTGCAGAGGCTTTGTAGAGTTATGTAATCTAATTTATCTACATTGACTTTTGTTGCCTGTGCGTTTGAGAAAGCTGAGGTAGGAGGATCGCTTGAGCCCAGGAATTTGAGGTTTCAGTGGGCTATGATCATGCCACTGCACTCCAGCCTGAGCAACAGCACAAGACTCTGTCTTTTTTTTTGTTTTTTTGTTTTTTTTTTTTTTTTTTTTTAGATGGAGTTTCGCTCTTGTTGCCCAGACTGGAGTGCAATGCGTGATCGCGATTCACTGTAACCTCCGCCTCCTAGGTTCAAGTGATTCATCTGCCTCAGCCTCCCAGGTAACTGGGATTACAGGCATGTACCACCACGCCTGGCTAATTTTGTATTTTTAGTAGAGATGGGGTTTCTCCATGTTGATCAGGCTGGTCTCAAACTCCCAGCCTCAGGTGATCTGCCCACCTTGGCCTCCCAAATTGCTGGGATTACAGGTGTGAGCCACCACACCTGGCCAAGACCCTGTTTTTTTTTTTTAAAGGATGAATTTGTGGAGAATTGATATATTTATAATATTCAGTCATCCTACTCAATAACTGGTATCTTTACAATGCTCAGTCTACCTCCTTCTCAGGCTCAATGGCTCACACCTGTAATCCCAGCACTTTGGGAGGCTGAGATGGGAGGATCCCTGGAGGCAAGGAGTTTGAGACTAGCCTTGGCAACGTAGTGAGACCCTGAGTCTACCAAACAATAAATGCATAAATAAATACATCTTCTGCTTCAAATTTATGTAAGTGTTCTTGTATGCCACTAAATAAAATTTATTCCTGGGTATTTTATCTTTTTTCTATTATGAATGATATCTTTTTCTAATTATAAAGTCAGTATGTGAGAAATATTAAATTTAAATTTTTAAAATCTTTTGAAATAATCATAATCTTACAGATGTTGGAAGTTCAGATTAAAGGAACTTATTTTTCTAGAGCAATTTGACATTCCATCATCCCCATACTTTAGTGTGTATTGTTAAAAAAACATTGTTACATAATTACAATACAACTATCAAGATCAGGAAAATTAACATTGACACATTACTGTAATCTAATCTTTGGACCCCATTCAAATTTGGTCAGTTGTTCTGATAATGTCCTTTCTAGTAAAACAATCTAATTCAAAATCTCATGTTTTTCTGGTGAATGTGTCTGCTTATGCCAGTACCATACTATTTTGATAGCTTTATATTTTGAAATCAGACAGCGTGATACTTCTAGCTTTGTTCTTTTTTCTTGAGATTGCTTTGACTCTTCAGGATCTTGCTGTCTTATCTCTTCAATTTCTTTCAGTCTGGAATAGTTTCTCAGTTTTCCAGGAGACTACAAAGTAGTTATTTTATAGAATATCTTTTAATTTGGTTTGTGTGATATTTCCTCATGATTAGATTTGAGGTAGACATCTTTGTCAGAAATATCACAGGAACGATTTCATGTTCTCCTTCCATCTTATCAGGGACCATATGATCTCAGTTTGTCCCACTCTTGATGACACTCACTTTAGTAATGATTAAGGTGATATATGGAGAACTTTCCACCTGTAAATGTACTCTTTTCTCTTGTTAAATTAATATGTTTTGTGAAGATGTATTTTAAGGTGTATAAATATTCCATTTCTCATGAAATATTAAATTAACATTAAATAGATACATTGACCATTTTTTATTTGGGTTAAAAAAATAAAAATTAGATATATGAACTGTGGGGTTTCTATTTTATTCAAAGAGTTTTAAGGAGTTACTTTAATTATATATTTGGATCACATTGGTCACAGTTTGGACAGTGGGAGCCACTTTAAGTTGGTTTGAGCATTTCTTTGCTTCTGACACAGTGAGATTTTTCAAGCTCTTTTCATACTTTCTTTGTCTGATCCCTGGAATCAGCCATTTTCCCTAAGAGCCCTGTCTTATTTTAATGAAAATTTAAGATTTGGGTGCTCTGTGTGTCTTGATCTTAGGATGCCGTTGCTCCCAGGCCCTCTCAGTGGACAGATCTAGGGAATACAAAGTCACATTTGTATTTGTTTGTATATCAGTTTATATGTATATATATATTAAAAATTGTGAGTTTACACTGATTTCTTTAATCCTAATGCAGCACCACAGGCTCATTCTTATCTTCTCCCTTTCTGTATTTCTAACTCCCATCTCTGAAGTGATAAAGCTTTCTCCTATTAGCTTTATCATAACACCTTTGAGCAGTTTCCTTGTTTGTAATCTATCTTCCATATTCACTGCCGTCCATTCTGACATTTAGCTCTGCGACACTCCCTCTGCCTCACACCTCACAACTGCTGTCCTTACCTGGTTGTTCTGAGACTCTGCACAGGCCCACCTTAATGTGGATGCCCTCCACACCCTGGTCTTGGATGCTGTGATACCTTACCTTTCACCTCACCTACTCCTGGCATAGATGTCTACCATCTGCTGCTGTCCCATTGGTCTTAGGACTCACTGTTCAAGGAAAAGGGCAAGCTGTTGAATTAGTTACTTCTGGAATAAGCCACTTCAGCAAGTACTCTAATGGGTTTCTGGCTTATGTACTTGTTTTCTATCTATATAATTATAATAATAGCAAAAACTGATTTGTATCTTTCTTTCTAATTTCTATATCTTATGCATTTCTTTTATTAAATTGTGTCCTTTGGTACTTTCAGAAATTTGTAGCACTAGTGTATATCTTTATCTCGTTCCTGAATTTAATGCTATTGCTTCTGGTGTTTCAACATTAAACATGATTCTATCTTTTGGTTTGATCTACCTACCAGCTTCAAAAAAATAAACTTTTTTCAATTTAAGCTGCTAAGAACTATGTTGAATTTTACTGAATACTTTGTCTGTATTTGGGGAGATTATAATTTTAAAAATTTCAACTTGTGGAAAATTATATTGCTATATTCACTAATTGAATTTTCTTTGATTACTTGCATAAATCTTACTTTGTTGTATGATCTTTGTTAATATGTTGCTGGGCACTATATCCTTATATATATTTTTGGAAAATATTCATGTGTATTTGTGAGATTAATCTCTGGTTTCCTTTTTCATGTTTTGTCATATTTGAATCTAATTGTTTTGCTTGCTTCATCAAATAAATTTAAAAACTTTTCTATGTTCTGAAATATTTAACAAGCAAAAGTATTGTCTCTTCCATGAAGATCTGATGGAATCCACTGTGATAATGCCTTGTTTGATGCCTCTGTATGTGTGTATGTGTGTGTGTGTGTGTGTGTTCGGAGTGGAGGAAAATTGCTTTGAGATTATTCCCAGTTTTTCAAGGCAATTAATTTACTTAGGCTTCTCTCTCTCTTCTAATGTCAAATATAAGATACATTTTCCTTAAAAAATCATTTTTGTTTAGTTTCAGTTTTTTTGACCTTACATCTTTGTGTAAAACATTTTTTTTTTAATTTCTTTTTAATGATATATACTGTTTGTTAGTTCACAATTTTCTTATGTTGGGTACTTATGCCATTCTTTTTTAGATATGCCTGTGATTTACTTTTTTCTTTCCAAAGAACCAGCTCTTGATTTTTACTTTTCTGTATTTTTTGTTTTATAAATGCATTAATTGCTTTTCTTTGTTTTCTCCTTTCCATTTTTCTTATGTATTTTAATTTTCTTGTATTAAATACTTGAGTTAAAAGCTAATTTTTTACTTTATTCTATCTTTCTTCTTATCAATCATTTTTTTCTTCAGAGAAATACTTTAACTATACTCTGTAGGTTCATGAAAGGATTCACTATTTTTACTTTATGTTTCATAGTTTTAGTTTTAATATCCTCTTTTGATTTAAGAATAAAATTTGGTACATGATTAATATATGTAAAATCTCCTACATCCTTAGTGATTCATTTTCTATTTGATTTTTGTTGGATGACTAATGGGTTATTGGGGTTTATTTTGCCTCCATTTATACCTTCAATTTTTGCTTTATGAATTTTGATGGTATATAATTTGGAACAAAAATGTTTAGTAGTTTGATTCTATACCTAAATCAAATCTCTGTTTCTTAATTTATGAACTTTAGACAATGCATATGTGTAACCTAGTATGAAATGAGAAAAATTTCCCTCTTCACATATTGATTTTGTTACAACAAATATTTATGTCCTTGGTTGGTTATATTCATATCTTTAAATATTAAACCTCTATTATTTTTAATATTTCTTAAACTGTAACTATTAATTATCTACTTTGTAAGGGAATATGTACAGATATATATTACATGTTCTCCTCTGCTGAGACTTCACATTTATTACTCATTATTTATACTATCTCCATTATAACCTGTGAATAATTTATTTATGTTAATGTTTACAAAATTTGCCTACACTTTATTAGTATAGTTTGCATCCTATTTAAGTCTTAGTTGAATGGGTATATGATTTCTTCACCCAGTGCTTACTAGGCTAAATTTGATATCCAAATAATATCTCTTAGGTTTCATATTTATTAGTTGGGGAATAATATTTATGAGTCATATTTTTTTCTTCCCTGAGGTTGCCCTACTCTTTGCAGGACACTGCTGTGGAGAAGTCTGTGGCCAAAGTTTTTCACACTTGTAGAAGGCTTCCTCTTTTGGCTTGCTGCTAAAATAATTATTTCTTTATCTTTGAAATATGGTAACAATTAGTTGCTAATCGAGTAACACCTAGAACATCTAATCTTTTTTGTAAATCATGTATCATGATTTCTCTTTGCCTTTCTGGGTCATGGTATTATATTTAATTCTCCAGATTCAAGTGTTTATATAAGTATTCTTGCATTATATCTTTGAGCATTTTTTGTCTACTCTTATTTCTGTTTTCTTATTCAGAAATCATTTTTACATATAGTATCTGCTCCCTATTTTCATTTGTTATTTTCTCCTTTGTTTATATTTTTCCTATTTATTTGAGTGCATTAGCCTCTGTATCTATGACTATATTTTCTTAAATCTTTGTCATTTTTGCAGTTTCCCATGTGGATTTTATTTCTGCCATAATTTTATTTTATCTTCCTCTTATTTCCTGAATATTGCCTGCTTGTAATTTCTTTCTGTTTTCTTATTTATGGTTAATGCCTTATAATTTTGTTTTTCTTTCATCAAAGCTGTGTGTGTGTGTGTGTGTGTGTGAGAGAGAGAGAGAGAGAGAGAGAGAGAGAGAGAGAGAGATGGAGAAGCATGGATTTTTACTTACTTCCTGGCATAATTATTACTCTGGTGCATACTATTTGATTTTTATTTGCTATTATAAATTAATCATTTTTACCTTATCCCTTAGAGCATATTGTGCTTAGGTTCCAGGATTATTAAATAGTGGTTATTTTTTGAAGGTAGATTACTTGTTAGAAAATAAACGGTGGTGGAGAGTGCCCTGGTTCAGCAGACAGATTGAATTTTCTTGTATGTTAATGTTGAACACTTTTCATCAACTCTGTTCTGTTCTTTTCCCTAAACAACATGCCCCTAATTCGTGCTGTCATCGTTTATATTCCAAAGGTTCTGTGTAGTTATTTGGCCATAATCTATTTCTTTTCAGTGACTGAGATCAGCTGCTTCTGTGTGGATTGCCACTTACATTGTCCTCTGTATTATCACAACAACTTTATTCTGAAATAAAATGACTGTTATGTGGGACCCTTGTTTAACCCCGCCTTTCATGAATGTCATTGGTTCAAGGGTATCCCTTTAGTCTGTCCATGTCGGAACATCTTCCCATTTCCAGTAAGGTTTAATGACTGCATCCTTCAGAGCTGTATCAGCTTCCCCTGGAAAACTCTTCCCTTTTTCCTCAAACAAGAGAAGTATGCATTTTCTCTTGTACCTCTTTTACAGTTTATTGATGTTTCACTATTTGGTTGATATTCTTCAGAATTCATAGTTAGAAAATATGGTTAATCCTCAGTTTTACTGTAGACCAGGCTCCTTCCCCCTACTTCTATTTTTTACTCTTTATGTTATTGAGTGGGCTGTTTGTCATGATGAATAGATTTTTAATGCCGAAAAAAATGACATTGACTTGATGTTCAATCTCATGTAGATTGGAGATGAAATAATTAAATATGATCTTCTACAAGAAACAGGGTGGTTCTGGAGTTTTGAAAGTATTCTTTTAATAACATTTTTATTTCCACTTACCTGCCTTTGTTATTTTTCCTTGATTTGATTTTCATTGCACGGAACTGACTCTCACCTGACAAATTAGAGTCACATTATTATTACTTATTCATTATAATTTACTAAATAGTATTTAAATCCAATCATTATGATAAGTTCTAGTGTTTTGGTTCAAGATGAATAGAAAATGGACACTGTCTTCAGGGGATCGTCATAAATCTGAAGAAATATAGATATAAATTAAAAAGTCGTAAAGAAAGATATTCTTTCTTTACGTAAAGTGCCACTATCCTTGTGGTGCTATAAGAGCACAATGGAAAATACATTTACCTTTGTCTATGGAAGACGGGTTTCAAAAATTGTCACTGGTTAACTTCTGAGATGGATCTGAAAGTATGGATGAGTTTTTTAAGTTGAGTAATGATCCAAAGAGAATATAATATCAAAAGGACAAGATATGTTCATGGAGCACCCAGAACATGCGTTGTTGAAAGACGGCGAGAATGAGACCGGGCGCGGTGGCTCACGCCTGTAATCCCAGCACTTTGGAAGGCCAAGGTGAGTGGATCACGAGGTCAGGAGATTGAGACCATTCTGGCTAACACAGGGAAACCCCATCTCTACTAAAAATACAAAAAATTAGCCGGGCATGGTGGCGGGTGCCTGTAGTCCCAGCTACTCGGGAGGCTGAGGCAGGAGAATGGTATTAACCCAGGAGGCAGAGGTTGCAGTGAGCTGAGATTGTGCCACTGCACTCCAGCCTGGGAGACAGAGTGAGACTCCAAAACAAAAACAAAAACAAAAACAAAACCAAAACGGAGAATTGGGGAGGAACTTAAAGGGTGGTCTTCAATGAAGTCACAGAATTTAATTTAGGTACAATTATAAAAAGCATGATTACATACAAAGGGATTTAAAGTAAGAAAGTTTAACAATCACATTAGAATTTTAGAAAGTACTGTGAGAGTAGCCTGGAGGATGTGTTGGGGAGGAAGAAGCTGAAGTCAGGGACATTAGTTAGGAGATTATTGCAGTATTACAGGTGAGATTCAAAAAGAACCTGAAATAAGATATTGAACTGTGGCAAGCATGTGAATAGTACTACTTCACAACGTACACATCACATGGCCCTACTTTGTGACTTCTGATTAACGACAATCCTTATTGTCATTAGGATAAGACGAGACACACGGTCAGTCCTTTGTATCTGAGGTTTCCCTGTGCAGACTCAACGTGGGATCCAACATATTAGAAAAAATAAAAAAAAAATAATACTACAATGAAAATAATATAAAATACAAAACAATGCAGTATAACACTACTTAAATAGGATTTATAGTGTATTAGGTATTAAAAGTAATCTAGAGAAGATTTAAACTATATGGGAAGATGTGCATAGGTTATCTGAAAATATGCCATTTTACATGAAAGACTTGAGCACTTATGGATTTTTGTGTTGGAGGGATGAAAGAGGTGTCCTAGAACCAACACCCGGTGGATATTGATGGACAACTGTATTTTGAAAATATTTAGGATATATTTAAAAAGAGGTAGAGTTGACAGTCTTTGTAACACTTTGGTCCTGAAGAGGAAAGGGCAGAATAAGGTCTCAAGATTGGTTATAGATACAACAACAAAAAAACAAAACCTCAGGTCAATAACCTTAATGAACGTCAATGAAAAAATCCTCAACAAAATATCAGCAAACCAAATCCAGCAGCACATCAAAAGCTTATCCACCATGATCAAGTAGGCTTCATCTCTGGGATGCAAGGTTGGTTCAACATATGCAAATCAAGAAATGTGATTCATCACATAAACAGAACTAAAGACAAAAATCACATGATTATCTCAATAGATGCAGAAAAGGTTTTTGATAAAATTCAACATTCCTTCATGTTAAAAACTCTCAATAAACTAGATATCGAAGGAACATACCTCAAAATAATAAGAACCATACATGAAAAACACACAGTCAATATCATACTGAATGGGCAAAAGCTGGCAGCATTCCTCTTGAATGCCAGCATAAGACAAGGACGCCATCTCTTACCACTCCTATTCAACACAGTTTTGGAAGTTCTGGCCAGGGCAATCAGGCAAGAGAAGGAAATAAAGGGTATTCAAATAGTAACAGAGGAAGTAAAACTATCCCTGTTTGCAGATGACATGATTCCATATCTAGAAAACCCCATTTTCTCAGTTCCAAAGCTTCTCAAGATGATAAGCAACTTCAGCAAAATCTCAGGATACAGAATCAATGTGCAAAAATCGCTAGCATTCCTATACGCCAACAACAGACAAGCAGAGAACCAAATCATGAGCAAATTCCCATTCACAATTGCCACAGAAAGAATAAAATACTTAGGAATACAGCTAACAAGGGAGGTGAAAAATCTCTACAATGAGAACTATAAATGACTGCTCAAATAAATCAGATATGACACAGACAAATGGAAAACCATTCCATGCTCATGGATAGGAAGGATCAATATCATTAAAATGGCCATCTGCCCAAAGCAATTTATAAATTCAATGCTATTGCCATTAAACTGTCATTCACATTCTTCACAGTATTAGAAAAAACTATTTTAAAATTCATATGGAATCAAAAAGAGCCTCAATAGCCAGGCAGTCTTAAGCAAAAAGAAAAAAGCTGGAGCCATCACGCTGCATGACTTTTAAACTACACTGCAGGGCTACAGTAACCAAAACAGCATGGTACCAGCATAAGAATAGACACATAGACTAATGGAACAGAGTAGTGAACCCCAAAATCAGTCCACATATCTACAATTATCTGATCTTCAACAAACCTGGCAAAAATAGGTAATGGGGAAAAGATTCCCTATTCAATAAATGGTACTGGGAAAACTGGCTAGCCATAAGCAGAAAATTGAAACTGGACCCCTTTTTTTACACCATATTCAAACCTTAAGATGGGTTAAAGATTTAAATGTAAAACTCCAAACTATAAAAATCCTGGAAGACAACCTAGGCAATACCATTCAGAGGCATGGACAAAGATTTCATGATGAAGATGCCAAAAGCAATTGCAACAAAAGTAAAATTGACAAATGAGATCCAATCAAACTAGAGTTTCTTCACAGCAAAAGAAACTATCAGCAGAGTAAACACACAACCTACAGAATGGGAAAAAAATTTTTGCAAATTATGCATCTGACATAGGTCTAAGATCTAGCATCTATAAGGAACTTAAAACAAATTTACAAGAAAAAAAAACCATTAAAAAGTGGGCAAAGGACATGAATAAGCATTTCTCAACAGAAGACATAAACATGGCCAACAATCATATGGAAAAAAGCTCAACATCCCTGATCATTAGAGAAATGCAAATCAAACCACTAAGACACCATCTCACACCAGTCAGAATAGCTGTTATCAGAAAGTCAAAAAAGTACAGATGCTAGTGAGATTGTGGAGAAAAAAGAACACTTACACCCTGTTGTTGGGACTGTAAATCAGTTCAACCGTTGTGGAAGACAGTGTGGCAATTCTTCAAAGACCTAAACACAGAAATACCACTGAATCCAGCAATCCCATTACTGGGTATATACCCAAATGAATATAAATCGTTCTGTTATAAAGACACATGCACACTTATGTTCACTGCAGCACTATTCACAATAGCAAAGACATGGACTCAACCTAAACACCCACCAATGATAGACTGGGTAAAGAAAATGTGGTACATAACACATGCAGTACTATGCAGCCATAAAAAAGAATAAGATTATGGCCTTCGGAGGGACATGGATGGTGCTGGAGGCCATCTTCCTTAGCAAACAAACTCAAGAACAGAACACCAAATACCGCGTGTTCTCACTTGTAAGTGGGAGCTAAGAGATGAGAACACATGGACACATAGAGGGGAACAGCATACACTGAGGCCTACTGGAGGGTGGAAGGTGGGAGGAAGGAGAGAATCAGAAAAAAATAACTAATGGATACTAGGCTTAATACCTGAGTGATGAAATAATGCATATAACAAACCACCATGACACCCGTTTACCTATATAACAAACCTGCACACCCTGCACATTCCCTGGAACTTAAAAGTTAACAAAAAATAGATTGGTGATAAAGTTATTATAAGTGGTAGGGATTTTCTTAATCCAGACAAAATTCAGGCGAGGATCATGTTTTATGTGGCAAAATAAACATAGGAGAAATATTGAGTGAAGTTTTGGTTATCTTGAGTTTGATTTTCCTGGGCAACATTCACGTGAATATTAGTGGAGCACCGGTTAGAGATCTGGTCTAGAGTTTGATTTGAGTATCTTAAAATCAATGTGATCATTGAAGACATGAATGCAGATAAGATTATGCAAAAAGAGGATCTAAGCTGAGAAGAGAAAACAGGGGTAATGAGAATGGATTCTTGGCCAACATCAATGCTTGAGGTAAGAAGATAGCATTCAGTGGAGCAGTCTAATAAGAGGAAAGCAAGAAAGGAGAGAATGGTGTTGTGTCTGGAATTGGTGGGTTCTTGGTCTCACTGACTTCAAGAATGAAGCCACGGACCCTGGCGGTGAGCGTTACAGTTCTTAAAGATAGTGTGTCCGGAGTTTGTTTCTTCAGACATTCAGATGTGTCTGGAGTTTCTTCCTTCTGGTGAGTTCGTGGTCTCGCTGTCAGGAGTGAAGCTGCAGACCTTCATGGTGAGTGTTACAGTTCTTAAAAGCAGTCTGTCTGGAGTTGTTTGTTCTTCCCAGTGGATTCGTGGTCTCATTGGCTTCAGGAGTGAAGCTGCAGACTTCCGTGGTGAGTGTTACAGCTCATAAAGGCATGGTGGACCCAAAAAGTGAGCAGCAGCAAGATTTATTGCAAAGAGCAAAAGAGCAAAGCTTCCACAATGTGGAAGGAGACCAGAGCCAGTTGCTGCTAACTGACTTGGGCAACCTGCTTTTATTCCCTTATCTGACCCCACCCACATCCTGCTGATTGGTTCATTTTACAGAGAGCTGATTGGTCCACTTTACAGAGAGCTGATTGATCCGTTTTGACAGAGTGCTGATTGGTGCATTTTCAGTCCTTGAGCCAGACACAGAGTGCTAGACAGAAAAGTTCTCCAAGTCCCCACCAGGTTAGCTAGATACAGAGTACCAATTGGTATACTTACAAACCTTTAGCTGGACACAGAGTACTGATTGGTGTATTTACAAACCTTGAGCTAGACAGAGAGCACTGATTGGTGCGTTTAGAATCCTTGAGCTAGACACAGAGTGCTAGACAGAAAAGTTCTCCAAGTCCCCACTAGGTTAGCTAGACACAGAGTACTGATTGGTGTATTTACAAACCCTGAGCTGGACACAGAGTACTGATTGGTGTATTTAGGATCCTCTAGCTAGACATGAAAGTTCTCCTACTCCCCACCAGATTAGCTAGATACAGAACGCTGATTGGTGCACATACAATCTCCGGCTAGATGTAAAAGTTCTCCAAGTCCCCATCCGCCTCAGGAGCCCCGCTGGCTTCACCTAGTGGATCCTGCACTGGGGCTGCAAGCGGAACTGCCCTCACCAGTCTAGAGTCGCGCCTGCACTCCTCAGCCCTTGGGCGGTTGATGGGACCCGGCGCCACAAAGCAAGGGCGCCCCTGGGGAAGGCTGCCCCCTGCGGGGGCCCACCACAGTGGGGGAGCTCAGACATGGTGGGCTGCAGGTCCAGAGCCCTGCCCCGCGGGGAGACAGCTAAGAGCCGGCCAGAATTTGAGTGCAGCACCGGTCGGCGGGCACTGCTGGGGGACCCGGCGCAACCTCCGCAGCTGCTGGCATGGGTGCTAAGCCCCCCACTGCCCTGGGCCTGCTGGGCCCCCCGGCCGGCCCCTCAGTGTGTGGGGCCCGCGGAGGCCGCGCTCGCCTGCACTCGGACTGGCCCGTGAGCGCCGTCCAGGCGCAGCCCGGGTTCCTGCCGGCACCTCTACCTCCACACCTCCCGGCAAGCAGAGGGAGGCAGCTCCGGCCTTAGCCAGCCCAGAGAGGAATCCCACGGTGCTGTGGCGGGCTGAAGGGCTCCTCAAGCGCCGCCAGAGTGGACACCGAGGCCGAGGAGGCGCTGAGAATGAGGGCTGCTAGCATATTGTCACCTCTCAGTGTCACAAAAACCTAGTAAGAAGAACCTTTAGTGTCAAACATCACACAGGGTAAGATGTAGACTGAAAAGAGGTTATTTGACTAGAATCTACAAGGTCTCTGATGATCTTAATGAAAACAATTTCGAAAAATAATGAAGGCAGACAATTATAGTAGATGGAGGAGTGAATTTGGGTTGGGGAAATAGAAAAGATACATGTAGATTATTTTTTCCAAAAATGCTGGGTATAAAGAGAAGTTATTTTGATAATTTGTTGTAAAACATTGCCCCTTTCCCTTTTGTGTGTTCCCCACCACTCCCCTGCTGCCCCCATTTTCTCTTCTCGGCTAATACAGTTCTATTTTAACATCTTAACCCACCCAGTCAATGAACAGGGATAATCTAGGCACATTTGGGAATTGTCCCTGTCAGTGTACCAGCGTTTATTAATAGAAGACTTTGATTCAGCATTATTCTTTGCCGCTGAAGGTTTGTTTAGTCACCCTTTTTGGGTGCCTTATTCTTATCTAATATTACGTTATTTTAAAAAAAGTTAGCTTTGAGATTTTTGAAAACAAAAACTAGTTGAAAAATGAGTAGATACACTATGAACCGTTAACATACGTATGTTTAGTGACCTCACTAGATAGGTTTAGACTTATTTTAAACATACTCCTTCCCGTAATTAAATCACTAATCCAAGTATATATGAAGACTTAGTTATGCTTATTGTCTCTGAAGGATCCTTTTCTTTATTTTCTGCCATCCAGCTTCGTGTTCAGTACTTTGGTCCTATGCTAGAATTCACCTTCTGCTTATTATTGTGTAAGGGCTGCTATTCTTACTACAAAAAGTTTGTTGCCAGTATTTCTGTTGCTATGGCTGCTGAACTGCTGCTTTGTGCTCTAAAAATCATATTAAGCAAGGTTCCATTTATCGTTGGATTAATTATTAGAGTATGTACTCTAACTACTTTGAAGGCATTTGACGCTGTGCTTTCCCGCTAACTCTGCTCTGATATTTCCACAGGATCAATGTGATATTTTTTTCTATGGCTATACTGTCCATCTCTTTCTTGCCTCCTAGCCACTCAGATAAGCCTGGTCTCTGAGTAAATTGTGGCTATTTACAGAATTTCTAAGGCTTCACTTATTCTATTGCTTCCTCTTAGCTTTTTGTAAAGGGTAGTTATATACCTCTTAAAGGAAAGCTTGTTGGGGAAAAATAGTTTAGTTACATTTAAAACAAAAACCATTTCTAACTTCCATCACATACATACTTAATTTACCACATGCACACATATGAAGATATATCTACCTTAAATAATCATTAACACATATAAATGATCGCCAGTATAACACATAAGACATTGCAATTTAGCTTTTCTATTCCAATAATATACAGTGGGCCTTATACCAATAAAGATAATTGGTTTTTTAATTGCACAGTGGGTTTCTAGTTAAAGATTAATATTCTAACCCTCTTTCAAATATACTCTAGTCTAAACCCTTGATTTTAACTCTATTATAGGGTTAAGTCTTCTCTGCTTCTGTCAAAAGCCAGGCTAAGGCAAATTCATCAGGGAAAAACAAGGCTGGAAAACAAATGTAAACTTTGTACTCTTTGAACCTCTTTAAACTTTATCCCTGTATTAAATTTGATCGCAAGAAAAGCTCAACATCTGCTCTTTACAAAGTTACAATTTTGTGGTGAAGCCTTTGGCTTTTTTTCTTTTTAATGAAACTGCTTTCAAAGGCAAGATCCATTATGTTGCTCAACACCCTCCGCAGAAAGAGCCTTGCGACAAATACCTCTCAGAACTGAGGATCAGCAAAGAGATGTTTTGATGAATTAAAGTGTTCTTCTGCTAGGCTGTGAGTGCTATCCAGCCCATTCTATTTTTGAGTTTACTTGGCTGTTCCAAGCCTACTATGAAGCCTTGACCTCTACTGCTATAGCTTTTCTCAGGCAATGTTACTGTTAGATAAAAAGCAAAGTAGTAGTTTAATCTTTCTATTCTTTCCTAGCAGTTCTTAATCTTATTTTCTCCGTTCTATAATTCTTATTTTTTTGGTCACCTGCTGTAAATGAAGAATAAAGAATATTTACCTTTTTAAAGCCTCCCATTTTTAGTTAGAATTTCTCAAACCCTGACCTTTTTCCAAATGTCTGTGGCATCATCTCCCTTTCCTGTCCTGACACTATTCTTGAACACCATTAGAAAAATAGGCTAAAAGAATATTTTATAGAAGTTCCTTCCTAATCTGTGTATATAAAAATCTATGATTAAGATTTTATGTATCAGAAATATTAGTAGACTAAAAGGTAGTTTAGATATATTTAAGCTGATAGCTTGGTTCATTTAAAATAAATTATTCCATATGATGCTAACACACAATTTGGTAATTTTTGTTTGTTTGTTTTTTAAGGCTCTACCTGAGTAATGTGGGTAAGAAAATGCCTAAATCATGTAATCAGTATTTCCAAGTTTATTAAATGATATGATTTATATGGATAGCAATCAGTTGTCTGCTTAAATTTGCCTTATTTCAATTTCTAATTTAGAAAAGCAGTGTTTGTTATTGGTGATTAATAACCAATTTGTTATTGGTGATTAATTTAAAGGATCACAACACTTTTAAGCGAAGTCAAATTTTATGAGTCAGAAAACTAAAAGTTTTTAAAACAGATAAATGTGGATGTCAAATTCCAATTCTTCATAATTAGAATGTGGTCAATGAATGCATTTTTTAACGTTTGAGAAATGCATTAAACCACTGATTTTCTCAATAACTTTTCACTAAAGAAAGGAGTAATATGCCTAAGTGAGTATTTATTATTGCTTTTTTTTTTTTTACAACAGTTCTAACAGCACTTATTCTTCTGCAGTAAACAGAAGGCCTGTAATGTGACTGCCCATCATTGTAAAGATGCTATAATACTCAATACTCTATCTTCCTTTCCATCTAATTTGAAGGATATCAGCCCGTTCTGGCACTGAAGAAGAATGACAATTAGTTTGCTTTTTGACTGTGATTACTATCTTTCTGCTCTTAAAGACTTCTTTATGATTTTCTTACATTTGATCTTTAGAAGGAATTGCAAACTGAATCCAGACACTGGAAGGTGCTCTGAAGAGGGGGAACCAAAGATGGGGACCTGCATAGGACTGAATAGGCCGGCATATGTAGGATTGAATCAAAGGGCAAGAGTGAAAGTGAGAGACAAATTAAGAAAACTCTTACTCAAATTGTCATGTCTGAAGTTCTGGAACCAGTTCACCTTCTAACAGTATTGGATAGGGCTTCTGCATGGCTTGCTTTAAGAGAAGTGACATTATATGAACACAGACAAACTTCAGCATTTGCTGGAAATAAAAAAAATGCCAGACTAGATTTGACATCAATAAAAAACATTAAATTCTTTCCTCACTTGAATCACCCTATTCAGTTCGACTTGTGTATCAAACAAAGACTGTTAATACCTCACTTCCATAGTCACTGAATTCTTTCACTATGATGAATGTTTGCAGTTAAACTCTATTTATATACTTGCTTAATAAGATTATGGAAAATTACTCAATTTTTTAATTGATTTTTTTTTTCAGACTTGAAAAAGTCTAAGCACATTAATTATGGCCAGTTGAATGCATTATGCCACATTAGAGGACAACACAGGTAAGCTATTCATGCATTTCTTTTTCTGTCATTCAAATGAATATGAGTATTTTTGTTTTAGGGATAAAGTATAGTAATAAACCATTGCTGGCTCTCACAGGTACCTGATTTATCACACAGATAAAAACAGTTGAAAACCTGGAGGTTATTTCTTCAGATTGAAGGGGCAGAATATATATGTCATACCTTAAGGAAACAATTTAGTGTGAAACAAACATAACTCATCCCTAGCTGGCCCTTTCTAGTACTTAAAAAGCAGTCATAAGGGGAAAAGCCTTAAGTGGTTGAAAACACACATACTGAGTGAAGTAAGTACCTGAGCAGTGAATAGGGAATGCCTCGTTGAAATATACTGGAACCAGAGAACTAGGAAATACCACTGTTCAAAGCTCAGGATTCCTAAGATGTGTGATACTTGAAGATTTAGTTTTAAAAGATCTATTTCCTTGACAACTCTTTTCTCCAAGTGGGATTTTCAGAATTATAAAACTGGTTATTTCCTTCCATATCCATCAGTGACCACCCACCCTCTTACCTTCCTTCACTCATCCTTCATGGGACTGCTGAGGAATGCCTTAGGTTTGCAGAGTTTTCTCTCTCTACTTTAAAACATCTCCAAGTCACATCCTTGTACTTTGCAATCCATTTCAAATTATTTTTATATTGTTGTCTGTCTTCTCATTTCTTCTTTCTCAGAGAGAGAGAGAAGAAGGCATTCAACTTTGATATTGCTGGGATTTCTGTCAAGAGGGATCATTTTCCCCTGTGCATTGCTGCCTCCTCCTCGCTCCCAGTGCTTTTCGACATGGAGTAAAGAATGAAGTCCACACACTCCCGAGACCTATTGCCTGGTGTGACTCCTGTCTCAGCCTCTTACCCTCTGTGTGATTTTATACTGCTTACTACATTTCTCTGCCTTGGTTTTTTCATTTGTAACGTGGAGATAACAATAGTACTCACTTTAAAGGGTTACTAGGATGATTAAATGAGCCTAATATATGTAAATAGTGTCTGGCACGTAGGGTTCCAGAAGTGTTAGTTATTTTTATTATTATTGTTATTCAGAAAAGCTCATTAAATATTTTAAGTGTCTTGAAAAATGTTACCATCCAAGCTTTGAATCTATCTTATATGTTGGTCCCTTTTCTAATGCATGAGAAGCTAGTCAAGGCTTTTGGAACTAAATGGCCTTTTTGTTTTCATTTTCCTTTTGCTTTCTGGCCCAGACTCATTTCATTTTTCAAAATACTTCTAGATTTTTTTCTCTTGGGGGGTCATAATAAGAGAAATTGAATCATCTAGATCTAGTTCTGTCAAAGTATCCCCTCTAAATAAATGTGATCAGCCTTCCTCTTCCTGGATTGAATCATTCCTCTTGGGCAGTGTCCTCTCATGAGACAATTATCTCATTCAGGTCCAGTCTGGCTGTACTGCCTGACTCCCTCTAGTAAGTCTTATGTTTACTGTGTCTTCTGTTAGAAACCCAAATCCTGAAATTGTTGGATGTGTTCTTTTGGAGCACTGGTACACACTAGGGGGCTGGGGGAACAGGTTTTAAGGTATGTGCATATAGGTTTTGCATCATTCTGTTAGAAATACAATATATAGTTACAAATATAAAATCAAATGTGAAGATGAATATTTACTTGGGGTGAGAATAAAATTACAACAAATTAATAAAAGCTTAGAAGTCCGGTCCTTTTTCTCCCTTGACATTTCTTTAGACAGTTTACCAGAAATACATTCACAGGAATTATTTAAAAACTTCAGAATTCAAGTGATTTCAACAAATTGAGAAGCAATTTAGGAAAAATGTATTTCTCCATATTATTAGTTCTTTATGTATTATAGATGAAAAATGACCAATAAATTACACTTTTCCCCTATAATAAAAATAGGAAGGCTGAGAATTAAATAATTCAAGGTTTTAAATTTTTGTACATGAAACTCACAAAAGGCATTAGTTTTGATTCTAAAAAAGTTTCTTCTATTAGAATAAAGGCAGTAGGTTGGTATATTATCCTAGGATTTTTTTTATTGAAGATAAAATAAAAAATTAATAACAAAGGGAGGATGATGTCACTTTGGATTTTTAAATTTTTGAGTGCAAGATTTTTCATCCTAGTAGACTACAAACTCCATGAAGGCAGATTTGTTTTATTTATTTTAGTGCTTCCAACTCCTTGACATTTGGCATAGAGTTCAATGTTTTGCGTTGGATTTTATTTTGATGTTCAATAGAAATAAATATCTTCTGATGATTCAAAAAAATGTACAAGACTTTTCTGTGTTGATTATAAATAAGTTAGGATAGATTCAGACTTTAGTTTTTCTTTTTAGTATTGTCTGGAGAGCGGATTCTTTTTAAATATTACTTTTAATCAAGAAATCTTAATTATATGCATATCTGTGGTAAAATGTTTTTGTATATGTACACAATGTGAAATAATTAAATCAAGATGATTAACATATCCATCACTTCTCTTACTTTTTTGTGATGAGACATTTGAAATTTGCTCTCCTGGCTATTATATAAACAATATATTATTATTAACTGTAGTCACCTGTTGTGCAATACATCTTAAAAACGTTTTACTCTTGTCTAATTGAATCTTTATACCCTTTCATCAACATCTCCACATTCCTCCCCAGCAACCTAGCTCCTAGTAACCACCATTCTACTCTATGCTTCTGTGACTTTCATGTTTTCAGATTCCACCTCTATGTGAGATCATATGGTATATGTGTTTCGGTGCCTGCTTTATCTTACTTAGCATAATGTCCTTGATGTTATTCATGCTGTTGCAGAAGAATTTCCTTCTTTTTAAGGCTGAACAGTATTCCACTGTGCATAAGTACTACATTTTTTTAAAGCCATTTATTCATTGATGGACGTTTAGGTTGATTTCACATTTTGGCTCTTGTGAAAAGTGCTGCAATAAACATGGGAATGTAGATATCTCTTCAACATATTGATTTCAGTTTCTTTGGATAGATACCCAGAAGTGAGGTTCCTGCATCATATGTTAATTCTATTTTTAGTCTTTCTGAGGAAATGCCATACTGTTTTCCATAATGGCTGAACTAATTTACATTCCCACTAACAGTGTACCTGTATGAGGGTTCCTTTTAGTTCAGGTCCTTATCAGCACTTACCTTTCTTTTTGATAACAGTCATTCTAACAGATATGAGGTAATATCTCACTGTGGCTTTAGTTTTCATTTCCCCATTGATTACTGCTATTGAGCATTTGTTATTTTTTTTCATGAACACATTGGGTATACATATGTCTTCTTTGGCAAAGTACGTGTTCAAAAACTCTGTCCATTTTTAATCATTTTTTTTTCCTTGGTACTGAGTAGTTTGAGTTCCTTGTATATTTGGATATTAATTCCTTATTAGATATATAGTTTGCAAATATTTTTCCCATTCTGTAGGTTGTTTCTTCACTTCGTTGATTATTTCCTTGATTGTGCAGAAGCTTTTAGTTTGATGTAATCTCATTTAATTGTTTTTTCTTTTATTGCCTATGCTTTCAGATCATACTCAATAAATCTTTGCTCAGACCAATGTCCTGGAGATTTTCCCCTATGTTTTATCCTAGCAGTTCTATGTTTAAGTTTTAGATCTTTTGTATTTAATCCATTTTGAGTTTATTTTTGTATATGGTGAGAGGTAAGGGTCTAATTTCATTCTCTGCTGTGGATATCTGGTGTTTTAAAGCACCACTTGTTAGAGAGACTGTCCTTTTTCCATTGTGTGTTCTTGGCAATTTTGTCAATAATCAATTTATTATAACTGTGTGTGTTTATTTCTGGGTTTCTGTTCAATTGATCAATATGTCTGTTTTTATGCCAGCACCATACTGTTTTGATTATACTAGCTTTATAATATATTTTGAATTCAGGGAGTGAGATACCTTTGGCTTTGCTCTTTTTGCTCGAGACTCTTTGGTTGTTTGGGGTCTTTAGTGGTTCCATACAAATTTTCGAATTGTTTTTTCTATTTTTGTGAAGGTGACATTGGAATTGTGATACAGTTTGCCTTGAATCTGTATATCACTTTTGGTAGTATGGACATTTTAACCATATTAATGGTTCTAATCAGTGAACATGGATATCCTTCTATTTGTGTTTTCAATTTCTTTCATTAGTGTTTCAGTATACAGATCTTTAAACTTTTTTGGTTAAATTCACACTAAGTAATCTATTTTGTTGTTGCTATCGTAAATAGAATTATTTTTCTAGGATTTTTTTGGGTGGTTTGTATATAGAAGCATGACTAACTGTTGTACATTGATTTTGTATATCCTGCAACTTTACTATATTTATTTATTCTAATAGCTTTTGGTGGAGTCTCTAGGCTTTCATACTTATCAGATTCATTTTGTCTGCAACTAGAGACAGTTTCCCTGCTTCCTTCCCCATTGGGCTGATTTTTGTTTGTTTGTTTGTTTCTTTTGCCTAATTGCTCTGGCTACGACTTTCGATACTATGTTGAAAAGAAGTAGTGAAAGTGGGCATACTTGTCTTGTTCTTGATCTTAGATGAAAAAATTTCAACTTTTCACCTTTGAGTATAGTGTTAGCTGTTGGTTTATCATATATGGCCTTTATTATGTTTATGTACATTCCTTCTATTGAGAGTTTTTATTATAAAAAAGGTCAAATGCTTACAAAAACTATAACCCATGAATACTTGAATACTTATAAAAATTATCACCCGTGAACAGCTTTTAGTCCAAAGTTCATTTATAAATTTACTGTCAAGCATTCAGAATTTTCCAAAGACACAATATTATAGAATCACAGAATTGTAGAACAGGAAGTCAACTCAATCCTCTAGTGGAAACTCTTTAACCTAAATATGATTGTTAATCATTGTTCTTTAAAACAAAAAAGCTAACTAACAAAGTCATAGAGTACCCAATTTTCCTTAATTTGCTCAAAATATATCGAAATGTTATGCTTTTATAATAAAGAGGAAAATAACATTTTAAAATTTATAGTAATTAATGAAAAATTTAAAAATTGAGTAATTGTTTCTTTCTCATTGTTTCAGTACCTTTAATTAGAAAAGTATTAAGAGTTTGATACCGATAATTATGATAATTTTAAGGAGGTTCCTGGAAAACCATAAGGCCTTTAGAGTATATTCATTATTAATTTTTGTTTCAAAATATCTTACTTTCCTCTTTCTTCTCTTTTTTCACTCACAGGATGTTGGTGAGAACCTTTCTTTTTCTTAATGAGAATGTTTTGATAATTCTGTTGGCTTTCCAGACATAATTAGACATGTATTTTTGTCTTAAAAAATAAATGAAGAAATAGGGGACTTTTATTTTTATGGATATAAAGTTTGAAAGAGAAAGGAAAGGTAGGAGAGCTTTAAAAAGATGGTTTATGTACACATAAAAGAAATGATCTGAGCTTTGAGCCATTAAATATTGCTTTGTCTGGAATGAAGCCATTTTTTATTTTGAGGTTTCCTCTGATGACCACTAGCTGGCACTGTCAATCCAGAACAGTCCTGTCTTTTGGGATGGCTGAAAATGTGGGCAGAGATTGGTGGGATCTTACATTTATTCAATAGGTTGTTAACATTTATTCAATAGGTTGTTAATTCAAGGCATGCCTATTAATCATATTTTACCTAACATGTACACTCTTATAGCCAATTGTTTAGACAAGGTTTTCTACCTCGGGCGGTACCTTCACTAGGGGGCATTTGAAATGTACACATATTTATTTTTATTACCATGACTCAAAGGAAGTAGGGATTTTAAACCTTTAGTAATGTACAGTAAAATCTTGCACATTGTCCCAACCAAAATGTCAGTAGTTCTCCTTCTGCCATCCTCCCTTCTTCTTAAGGAACACTGGTTTAGATGATATTATCTTAAACTTTCTCAAATTAGAGGAGTTGCTATAGATAATTGCTAAGATTTCATTAACCTTCAGATTTCCCTAGATCTTGATTTCAGAAACAAACTCATTCTTTCCTGAAAACTCACTTTCTTTCTCTATTTCTATACATATCACTACAGTTAGACTGTAAACTCCTGGGGAAAAAAAGCAACACTATTTGTTTGGTGCACCTGAGAATTTTTATTGCTTATTTCAGTACATGATACATAGGTGACATTCAAAAAATACTTGTGGAAGGCCTGCATTTACCCAGTAATTAAAGCATGAAAATCTTGCAGGCATGTTTTGTTACCTTTTCTCTTTATTTCTCCCTGTGTTATAATTAGATTCTACTGCTCCATTGTATCTCTACTGTTTATCACTCATTTTTTAATCTGCTACTCCACTCTAGCTTTTATTACCTGAATCCAGGACTACCAAACTTCTAAGTGGAATTACATTCTCAAATCTCTTCTCATCTTAATTCCACATTATATACTAGAACAAGTTAAATCTATTTTATTCATATGTTTTAATAGATTAATTTTTGAATACTTTTGGCTTTATAAAAAATTTGAGTAGAAAGTATAACTTCCACATATACCTTGACCCCTCCTTCCTAGTTTCCCATATTATCAATATCTTGCAGAAGCATGGTAAGTGTGTTGCAATTTTTAGCCAGTGTTGATATATTACTATTAACTAAAACCCATTTACATTAGGGATTACTGCTTGTGTTGAACATTGTAGGGCTTTTGACAAGTATATAATGACGTGGGTCAACCATTCCATGTAATGATGTATGTTCAACATTACAGAATAGTTTTACTACTCTAAAAATCTTCTGCTCCATCTCTTCTCCCTCCCTTCTCCCTAGCCTCAACCCCTGACAACCACTGATTTTTTCCTATGTCTCCATAATTTTGCCTTTTTAAGAATGTCATATAGTTGGAATAATACTGTATATATTATTTTCAGATTGCCTTCTGTCTTAGTCTGTTTTCTGTTGCTGTAAAACAATATCAGAGATTGGATAATTTATAAAGAAAATAAATTTATTTCTCACACCTCTGGGGGCTGGGAAGTCAAAGGGCATGAGACTGGCATCTGTCAAGGGTCATCTTACGGTATAAGGGTGGAAAGCGAAAGCAAGCTTTTGAAAGATAGAGAAGATAGAGAAAGACACCAAGGACTAGACTTGCTTTGTATCAACTCTCATGATAATTAACCTGCTAATGTGATAATGGCATTAATTCATGAGTCGTACCCTCATGACTCAATCACCTTTATTAAGCCCCACCTTACAACACTGTGGCACTGGGGATTAAGTTTCAAAAGCGTGAATTTTGGGTGGCACATTTAAACCACAGCAGCTTCCTTCACTAAACAATATGTATTTAAGTTTTTTTCTCTGTGTGTGTGTGCGTGTGTGTATTTGGCTTGATAGCTCATTCCTTTTAATGCTGAATAATATTTATTGTATGGATATACTAATCTACATATATTTGTGTTTCATGATTAATTTTTATTTCATGAATTTATTGTATGGATCTACATATATATTGTGTGTGTGTGTGTATGTGTGTGTATTTGGCTTGATAGCTCATTCCTTTTATTGCTGAATAGTATTTATTGTATGGATATACCACTGAGTATACCACATATTGTATTCAAATACAATATGATATATTTTTTATATACAAAGACCACACACTTAAACATAAATCTATAAATTATATATCTACTGGTTCACTGAAATGTATATAAAGACACAAAAAAGCCTAAAATAATATTCACTGATTTAATATGGGTTTTCTCTGAGGGTGATGAAAAAATTCAGTGTTAAGTGATGATCAGAATAGTGGTCAAAATAAAATTCAAAGTAACTTATGTTGTTTTCAATTTTACAAGAGATTTTTCTGTTGCATGTGTACTCTTTGAATTACTAATTTAAAAAGAAATGAGTACACAAATTCAAGATTTACTATAAAGCTACAGCAATCAAGACTATGTGGTATTAGCAAAATAGACAAATGGATCAATTAAACAGAATACAGAGGTTATGAATAGACCCACACAAATATGTCAACTGATCTTTAACAGAGGAGCAAGCCAATTCAATAGAGAAAGTATGGATTTTCAATAAATGATACTAAAACAACTGGATATCCATATCCAAAAACAAAAAATTATGTGTCTAGACAGAGACCTTACATTATTCACAAAATTAACTAAAAATGGATCATGGACCTAAATTTAAAATGCAAAAGTATAAAACCATATAAGATAACAAAGGAAAAAATCTAGGTAACGTTGGGTTTGGTGATGACTTCTTAGGTAATACACCAAAAGCATGACTGATGAAAAATAAAATGATTAAGCTGAACTTCCTTAAAATTCAAATCTTCTCCTCTGCTGAAGACACTGTTAGAAGAATAAAAAGGCAATGCAATTTACTTATGTAACAAACCTGCACGTGTACCCCTGAACCTAAAATAAAAGTGAAAAATAAAAATAAAAAATCTGGTTTATATACCCAAAGGAATACTATTCAGCCCTAAGGAAGAATGAGATCTTGCCATTTGCCACAACATAGATGAACCCAGAGGCCCTTACGTTAAGTTAAATAAGCCAGACACAGAAAGTAAAATACTTCTTGATCTCACTTATATGTGAAATTAAAAAAATTGCAAATACAGAGATAGAGAACAGTGGTTACTAGGGGCAAGGGTGAAGGGAGGAAATGGGGAGATGTAGATCAGAGGACACAAAGTAGAATATATGTAGGATGAACAAGTGAAGAGATCTAATACACAATATGAGGACTATAGGCAATAACATTGCACTGTATTTGGGATTCAAACTAAATGAGTAGATTTGAGCTGTTCTTGCCACACACAATAAAAATGGGTAACTATATGAAATGATGGATATGTTAATTTGCTTCCCTATAGAAATCTTTTTTATTTTCTGTGTGTATTCTATAACATCATATTGTACACTTAAATTATACAGTAAAAATAAAATTTAAAGATACTAAAAATATATGTAATTTTCAATTTGAGATTTTCCACTTAGTTCTTCAAGTTTGATTGGCTATTCCTGATAGTCTCTTGTTCTTAATCATCATTGTGATTCCCTCCTTTATTTTCATAAAGATCTTATATATAACTCTTTTATATTTTATATCTAACATAGGGTAATTTATAGGCTTAGGGATATAAATCTGATGTTGTTGCTGCTGGCTTGCACTTATGGCAGCTTATCTTTCCAGGTGATCTTTCTGTGAAAGATTTGCTTATTAACATGTAGTAGTAACATGTGGCCTAAATTATGAAAAATTCTTCAACAGAAAATTTATATCTATCTCTTCCTAGACTCAGTGTGCACCATCAAGCTAAGCTACTCCATTCTCCTTCAAGAGTCCTTCCACAAAGATGGCTGGGCTCCCCTCCTTGTTCCTCGGTCATGGCTCAATTCCTCCCACCCATGCTCCTTCGTATCAATGACTGCCTTTAGAACACCGTACCCCTCCTCTCTGCCCATTGCTCACATCTCAAGTATCCACTCACTTTCCCCCTTCTTTTCTTGCAATGTGGTGGGCCTTGGAGACCTAGGTCACCTTTCATAAGACCAGTAATGCATCAGAAATTTGTTATGCAGGATATGTGCAACAACAGGGCACTTTAGAGAATCAAGACTGCCATGCTGCAAAAAGCTTGAAGATTTTTTTTCATTTTTTGCATTTTGGCATGTGTGCATATAAGGTATGTTCTAAGGTGTGTTAGAAGGTGTGTTCTTCTAAGGTATAAGATAGGTTCTACCCTACCAGTATATGAGTGCCAGATATTTCCTTTTTAATAGTTCTGTTCTAATGATCAACGTTTTTCCTGAGTCTGTGTCTAGGTACTTTTTAACAAATCTTTCTCATAACTAGATTTTTCTAGTCTTAATAGCGTTTAACATGACAGGCACTGCGTTTATATGTACTGCTACAGGAAGATTTAATGGTGACTCACATTCTTGTCCTTTTTTCCATTAAAAGTGAGGCTTCTGAGCCCTGTGATTTTAATAAAAATTTAAAAACTGTCTTTTATCTAAATGCTGTACATTCTGTACCTGGATTTACATTAACAGTTCACATTTTTACATGCCTAATATACTATTAACAGTGGGTCTGAAGTTTTACTTTTATTATTTCTAGCTACTATAACAATCCTAAAGATAGGAAGTCCTTTTCTAAAGATAAAAAAATAAATGAAAGGTTTAAATACTTCATATAAGGTTACAGGACTTCAGTTTTATGTGCAAATCGTATATTGATTCTCAAAATAGGGAGAACTTTAGTTAGTTATTTCAGGGGAAGTAAATTTTTATGACTGATCAATATCTCTCTTAAGAGGTTTACATTCAATCTTGCAGTTAATTTTGTCAAACAGATCTTTAAATTTTCCTTCAGAAAAGTTTGAGATTAATCTTAATGTTTAATTGCAATAGCATGTGGAACTTCTTTGAAAGAATATAATTTTGAAGGCATAAAGTCATTGGCTAATGAGCTTTGTCCATGAATAAGGCTAGAAACTCACATTTCCAAAAAAATTTTAAATAAGAACAGAAGACACTGAATAGTGTGAAACTTTGTAGTGGCCTAATGTTAAATACACTGACATTTTTAAGGAATGTTTATTTTTCAACTCATACTGTAATAAAAGAATGACATGCATTATGAAAATGTGTTTATATATGCAATATACATATCGTATATATAAAATATAGAATCAGCTTAATTCTTATCAAATGTACCTGCCTCCTTTATCAGGATATCACTTGTATTTCTTTTAATTTTCATCAAATACGTGTGTAGGTGCTATGATAGTTGTAAGACAAATTCAGGAGGAAACAATCTATAAGTGATTGAATATATTCAACTTTTATGACTTGCTTTAGTTAACTTAAAATGAAAAATGTGAATTGCCTTAGGGCAAACGCATAAATATAATTAATCAATAAGCATCTTATTAAAAGCTTATTATGTTTTCAGACGTGAGCAAAACTGAATGAGATGCAGAAGAAATATTGCATTAGGGTATTTCTGGTTGCTATAGATAAACACTAAATCTCAGTAGCTTTACACAATATAATTTTATTTCTTTCCCACATAATGCTATAAAGGGGTGCTTTTCATTGACAGTTTGTTCTTTTAGTTTAGAAACTCAGGCCTCTACTAAACATTTGCTCTTCAGTCTTTATTGTGTGGCTTCCAAGGCCACCTTATTCCTCTGCATCAAGCTGGAAGGGAAAAGGACCTTGAGAATCTTCTGTGGAAGAATCATTTTAGGTACATCCTTCTGCCTTCTCTTTTATATTCCACTGGGTAGAACTCAGCCATGAGAACACCAAGTAGATTAGCCTAGAACAGGGGAAGGGTGATCACTTAAAGCCCTCGGTAGTATTCCCTGACAATACGACATGTTCCTTCCTTCCTTCTCTACTAGATTGTGCCTATGATGAGAAATGGAAGACCCTTAATCTTGGAGCAAGACGATTGGAATGTGTTCACTTATTTTGCTAGTTTATATAAGCATAGGCAGGTAATTTAAACTTTATATGCATTATTTCCTTATCTGTAAAATGACAAACACTTTTCTAAATAATAATACATCCAAATCTAATATAGTCAGTGATTTTATATCTACTTTAAAGGCTTCTGTATGCTCCTCCAAACTTTATCTTCTTTTTCGGCACAGGGCTAGACTACATTTACCAACCTCCCTTGTAGTTAGGGAGACTGCATTTATCTTCAAATATAGTCACACTGGGTGTTAGAGCTTTAACATACGCCTTTTTGGGAGAGGGGGAACCATACAATCCATAGCAGTTATTAACATTTAAAAATAAGACATTTTTACATGAGAGTACAGATTTCTGACTTCTGTAGAAAACTACAGGATCTGAACACACTGAACTTTATTAATACATGATAAAAATGGTCTTAAGGGTGAGGTCACAGGTCCTTCCATGTGGACATGGTCTTTTCAGCTTACCACAGTTCCCACCTTATGATACTTGCTTGGATATGATAAGCATTTAATTTTGTAATCCCTGTATATAGAGAATCCTGAGAGTGCTCTAGAGTTCTGCTGTGTAAACCTATATATTTTGAATGTATTTCCCTTTCATCTGCTTGAGGAAGTTGGAGTTATTTTCTTATAGATGAGTTCATTGCAGGTAAGCTTCAATGAAGTGGCAACTTCTTTGTCCATGGGTAGTATTTACTCATAGCCTGGTAAATCACAAAAAACATCTTCAGGACAGAATTTAAGGGTGAGATAGGTATTTAGGTCCATGATCTACTGTCCAACTCTACCATAATTCTAAACATTTCTTTGTCTCTGGCATGCTAATTATTTTATGTTTCCCCTCAGCTACTTCTATATTCCATATTTAGATACATTTATTTACAGATTTCACATGGTTTTAGACAATAATACTTTTCTACTGAACACACAGACATATGTTGTTGTTTCAACAAGAGATTCAGAAGTAGGAATATGTTCTACATTACATTTTTGGAACATAGAATATACATTATAGCATTACAGGTCATTTAGGGGCTCAATCTGAAAATCATGTCATCTCCAGCTCTAGTATTTGACTCTTCCATTTCAATCTTCCACGTATTTCACTTTTTGGACATACTACTTTTGGAGACCCAGATCCTAGACACTGAATCCATGTACATTACCAACCACATCTTGGAAATTCTCAAGAATTAGGTGAAGGAGGCAGCTAACTAAGGTTATATACATAAAGTATGTAAGTATAACTAAGGTTATACACATAAAAAATGACTTGGGTAAAAGTCTTAGTATTTGGGAATAAATTTTTTAGCCACTCCAAAGATGATCTAACCAGATCACAGATTGGAATAGGATTCCAAGTTTTGTAGTATAGGCTGCATATGTCTACACTTTTGTACTCTTTGAACCTCAGCATCTTTTCGGGAACAAAATGGATAGGAGTATCTAGTTAATACAGTCAAGTAAGATACATATACATTACTTAGAAGAGTGCCTGGCACATAGCAAGAACTAATTATGTTTTATTAATTGGGGGGTAGAATATCCCAGCAGTTAAAATAATGGGTTTTGGAGTCAATTTAGTTTTCATTTGTACCCTGTATCCTCCACTTCTTAGTTATATGAATTAGGCAAACTATTAAAGTTGCAGTTTCTTTTTGTGCAGAAGGGTCAATAAAGTAACTCAAATAAAACATATTGTCAGGTTATATAAATGTGCAATAATACAAAACAATGTAAAAGATCTTAGTACAATGATTCAAATATAACAAGTATCCAGTGAAAAACAGGTAGATGTGTAAAATAGATGATTGTAGAATGTGAGTTCCAAACAACAAAGAATTTTTTTCTGGGAAGCCTCCAATAAATCAGTGGTCAGATTTTAAAAAGATTTGATGCTTGGTGAATGTATCTCTACACTGTGAGAAAATGAATAAAAATGCCTAATATAGAAAATCACATCATATTGTGCTATTTGAATCAATTAAGTTACATTAAATAAGATTTTTAAAGTATGTAGAATTTGTCTTGTGTAAAGCATCAATATGGTGTTTTAGGAACATTATCCAAGAGAAGAAAAAGCTGTTATAAATATTTTAGAATGTGTTGTTATTATTTACAATAAAAATGAAAAAGACTTTTTAAAAAAGCCTTCTCTTGAGGATTTTTGTGTTCATTGTCATGTGGCAACTATTGGCTAAGATGTTTGTCAGTGTTAAATTTGAAGTACGATAATTTTTTATACTTATTGAAATAAGCCCTCAAGATGAATGTTTAGCATTTTTTAAAAAATTGACAAATATTTCATGGTGTTGTCAATTTAAAATTGAATGTGGATTTTCCAGAAACAAATATCATTACCTAACATTTAATGACAATTTGCTATTCTCTGGATCTTGCTTATTGGCATTTTTGGTATTTGCCATAGATCAAGCTGTAGCTGCATATAAGAGTCATCCTGAGGAATATATTTAAAAAAGAGAAACCCACCCAGGGCTCTACTGTTGGAGTTTATGATTATCAATAAATGGATCAGAAATTTTTACTTACAAAAAGCATCTTAGGTAATTTCAGTGATCTGAATTTGGAAAATGCTGATCTTTTGTTGTAACACATCTTTACTCTAGACCTAAAAAATACTGCATAAGATTTTAATACAAGATGGCAAAGTTTCAGATAAATATTCTCTCTAGTAATGTAGATGTAAACTATTTTAAATAATTTTAGGGGAATTTTAATTCTGTAGTACATTATATAAAACTTTAATCAATTATAGAAATATGAGTTTTAAAAAGACAACTTCAAAAATTAAATTTGTGACATTGATATTATCATGTATTATCATACATTTTGTATTTCTTAAAATGTTTCTCACTGAGATTTGGATATTTTTAAGGCACAAAATATTGATATTTTATATTTTTGTTAGTTACTTCTTAGACTAAATATTCAGTATAGAATTGATATGTATATATTAAGTTAAAAATCTTTATCTTGGAAGCTGTTATCCTACGACACTTACAATTTAATTTCTGTCTTCTTTTTAAGCCGGAGTATAAGCAATACCTTATCAACTCACAATACATTTATGAAGCAATATCCTAAAGTATTCCTGCACCGAAAAACCAGACTTCCTAAACTTTTCAAACAGGAGGAACAAAGGTAATGATACCTTCTTTTGAAAGCAAGGTTGATGAGTGTGTATGAGTGTGCTTGTGCTCACATAAGTGGAACTCAATACTGAAAATATTTGACCAGTTTCCAGCCCTCTACACTAGGGAGCAGCCAAGGAAACAGAAATTAGTTTGTAAGGGTAAATTCATTTTTTGTTCAGCAAAAATATGTGTCCACTGCTAAGGATCATATTTATTTAAACTTTTTGTCAAAGAATTGTTACCTTTTACTAATGAATAGCAGTTTTTATGAAAGGGATTAAAATATTCTACAAAGTTTCATGAGAAACTTCCCAACGGAAAGGATTAGAGTGTTTGTGGGTGGAGGATATTCGGAGGTGTGTCGTGTATCAAGGTATAAATGACAAAGTCGTGGGGCACTAAAAGGCATTTGTGAAGCCTTTTTTACTTGGCTCCTGCTTCTAGGTGGACCTGTATTTAGATGTGCTTTATGTATTTTTAAAGTCAAACAATGAGATTACTTAAGGGTGTTGCAGAATGTGTAACTGCCCTCTCAGTAAAGGATGAAGATGGATTGCCAGATCACATTGTGATGCAGCTCCTCTCAAATTGTCCCTGGGACCAGTGGAACTGTAAGGTTCTTATATCAGTGCAGTACCTAGAAAGGCATTCTCACTTCTCTTTGTTGTTCCTTAAGTATCTTACAGTGGATATGGAAACCTCCTACCCCATACTATTGAAGTAGAGTTGACCTCTTCACATCCTTGGCTACCCCACTGCCGTACTCCCTAATAACTTGTATTGCTGTATCTGTAAGACTGTATTTTGCTTGTGTGTTTACTAGTCAGTATTTTTATTTCTGATATTTAACAGAGGGACTGACCCATAATTGTGAGTAGTAGATGTGTGTTGCCCCATGGGCAAACTGCTTACTGGCTGTGTAAGGGAGTTGATCAAGATTATGTTTTCATTTATTTATATCAACAATACAAATGTAAAAATTCAAACAAAATTATTGTAACAAATATGTTTCCAGGGGTTGGAAGATATCAGCATGAGAGACATAGATCTATTTCATTATCCCATACCTTTCTTTTCTTTATAGCCATAGGGCAGTATTATGTGAAACATATCATATTAGTTGACTGGGAAAAATCTCTGGGAGATGGAGTTGCTCTGCCTTTTCAAGAACAATTCTGTTAAATTAATAAAATCTTATAAAAACAGAAATTCAAATATAACTTTTTCCAACACTGTATCTGTCATGTAGATCAAACTACATCCCTAGATAGTAAGGCTGCCTGGAATGATCATACAATGCTTATACTGTGATTTATCAAATTAACATCACTCTAGAAATATCTAATAAAAATATTTTGTACTTTTTGATTCCAAATATACTCAATTTCTATTCTAATCTTGTTGACTAGAAAGAGACCTGTAAATGTAGCTCTGTCTATAGAATAAGGGACCAAGAGCCTTTATAGATAGCTGATATGTTCATCTTGCCCCCATATTTATTCATTAATCTACCAGCAGTGGTCTGCTTCTTTAGTTAAAACATTAAATTTAGAAAGGACTACAGGGAGGCACCCAGTGGCTGTCAACATACTTGGTAATGAAATACCATCTTTATATTTTTAAGAAAAGGGACAGACCCCAAATGTGTTTTAACAGTAAAACTGTGGTTTAAATGTGAAAATAGAGTGGACTGCCAAATACACAAGAACTAGGAAGTTACAGTATACTAATTAAGATTTGTTTAAGTGTCTGAAAAGCCAATAAAATTAGCTTAAGAATCAAGGGGAATTTTAAGAATCACACTTTAGAAATGTTTTGCTGTAAAGCTAACTTCACCATTAAATGATGACATTGGGACTCAGTTTTCTCTGTATCTCTGCCTCCTCTTTGCTGGGTTGGTTTCATCTTCACATATCATGTAATAGGTCTAGGAAGACCACATTGATTTATTTTATTATTCAGGTGAGAACAGAGGTGTTCTGAAACAGGCCCAGCAGGAGATTCATTGAAACCTCTAATTAAATTATATCATATCCCTAGATTGTCACTGTGCTGAATTTGCCAATCTTGAATTGCATGTCCACCTGAAGAGTGGGGAATATTGTTGACACTATATGAAGCACATGGGATAAGATTAGAAGAGAGAAAGTGGAAGCTCAGGAGAAAATTAGGGGCTGGGCATGGTGGCTCACACTTGTAATCCCAGCACTTTGGTAGGCCAAGGCAGGCAGATCACCTGAGGTTGGGAGTTCGAGACCATCCTGGCCAACGTGGTCAAACCCTGCCTCTACTAAAATACAAAAAATTAGCCAGGCATAGTGGCACATACCTGTAATCCCAGTTACTTGGGAGGCTGAAGCAGGGGAATCGCTTGAACCTGGGAGGAGGAGGTTGCAGTGAGCCAAGATTGTACCACCGCACTCCAGCCTGGAGACAGAGCATGACTTTATTAAAAAAACAAACAAAAAACCCCAAAAAACAAAACAAAATGAAACAAAACCACAACTTAAATTGAATTAAATAGAATCTCCTAAAATATATTAAGAAAATTGTGAATTTTCTTCTTAGCTTAGTATACATGGGTCCCTCATTCAATGTGATATATCTATAGATACCCTGATGATGGAAACTGAGCTTAGGTAAATCCAAGAATCTTTTAAAGGAATAAAACTGATGAGGAAACTTGCAAGTTAGCAGACACTAAATACCTACACTGTTAACATTTACACTACTATAATTATTCATCAACAATATTTACCTATTATCATTGTCATATTTAACACTATAATTCATTTAACACAAATATTATGTGGTAGCTACAATAGCAAATAAGGTACCTGCCTGGCTGTGGGTAGCTGGTGATGCCAGGTCATTTAGTAAATATTGAAGGAAGACAGCCATGTTCAAGGAGATCAGGAGAAATGCTACATAGAAACGTTAAGTCCATATGGAGCAAGGCACACAAATGAAAAGAAGCAGAAGACCTGGCTGAGACATTGAGAAACAATTCTATTTGAACAAAACTTGAAGAATAGGATAAGAAGAGGAAGTACTGCTATTTTATTCATGGATTGATAAGAAGGTAAATTTTTGGCATATTCACATATGTAGGAAATCAAATAGAGAGGAAGCTGTGTTGTTTTAAAAAGAACACTCGGTTCTGACCCAAAAGACTTGGTTTTGTGTGTTTGTTTCACTCAATAGCAGAAACATGACTTTTAAGAAAGAAGTCTGTTAACTCACACTCAGTTTTCACTCAGAAAAGGAGGACAGACCATATTGATCCCCTACTTCAGAGTTATGCATTGAAAACACTTTTAAATTGTACTCGTTTTCATTATTATCATGCACTATTGATGGCAGTGATGTTTTATGTACATTATACCATCTGTCAAGAAATTGACCATTTTTCAAATAGATTAAACAACAGCAACAAAAAGATGGAAACTTCACCTTATATGAAGTACCAGTATGTTTAAAGGGGGCTGTGAAATGAAATGATTTCCATATTCCAATGGCTAGATGAAATGAACAATGTTGTGATTATCATCCTAAGAATTCTATTTTTTTTTTTTTGAGAGGGAGTCTTGCACTGTTGCCCAGGCAGGAGTGCAGTGGCCGGATCTCGGCTCACTGCAACCTCTGCTTCCTAGGTTCAAGTAATTCTCCAGCCTCAGCCTCCCAGGACTACAGGCTCCCACCACCAGCTCCCACCACCATGCCCAGCTAATTTGTATTTTTAGTAGAGACGAGATTTCACCATGCTGGCCAGGACCATCTGGATCTCCTTGACCTTGTGATCCGCCCACCTTGGCCTCTCAAAGTGCTGGGATTACAGGCATGAGCCACCGCACAGGGCCAATAATTCTTTTTGATGATACTGTACAATAATTGACTTACCTTTTCCCAATAAACATAATGGTCATCTTTTTTAAACAATAACAACAACAAAATGTGATTGCCATTTTGAGCCATCTTTACTCATTATAGAAATATGGAGCATAATCTCAGATTTACATCTATATCTTATATTTAGAATATATAATTATAAATGTACTAATTTTAAAAAAATGCTAGGGAGTCCTTTTGCTTTCAACCTATTCTATGCTTATTTTAGAACTTTCTTTTTCACAAAAATTATAACTTTACTGTTTTGATATTTTCATTTACTTTTTAATGACAGTCTTGGAAGTATTGTAAAGCTAGATGGTTTCCTGAGAACAGTGCCGTTAAAGTGAATTTGGTAAATAGTTTACATTTTTTAAATGTAACTGTAACTTTCTACACTTGAAAAATTCCTAAATAAATATTGCAGTGATTTTTACCCAGAATATGTAAACTACAGCTCAATCTGTTTGCCTTTGAACATTTACTCAAATTTATAGTCTCCAAACTTTATTCTCAGTACTATGATGAGAAATATTTTTAAAATCTGAGAACCCTAGCTTAAGATAGAAAGTCATGATGTTTGTGATTTAAATACATAGAAGAGAAACATTCTGGCGTCAAGAAATCTTCTGATTTTGTGTTAAATTGGACAGTATAACCACCCTTTTCTATATTGACATTCAATTCTTTCTTTTATTAATTAATCCAATTATTTACCAAGTAGCTATTATATAGCAGGCACTGTGCTAGTGTAGAGTAAGATGAATATGGTCCTTGCTCCTCTAGAGTTTATGAGTCAGATCTTCTCAAGGGAGATAGCCTTAAGCAATAATCCTGCTAATAATTATTTAAGCACAATTTATCTTCATGAATTCATCTTTCAGTTTTTAGATTAGATCATGAATTAGTCCAGCCTTTTAATTGTAATAGAAATTGGACTCAAAGGAACATAAGTTCCTTTGAGGAACATTTAAAAAAGTTGCGTATTGATTCACCTAACCTACTGGAGGATGGGAAAAGCCAGCCTTAGAGAAAAGGGTTACAAGATCTGGAGTGCTTGTCAAACCTCTACTTCTCATCCCTGCTCATATTTGTAGATTATCCCAATTCTCTCTTGGTGATTGTGACCTTTCTCCATGTGGCGGGGAATATCGTTACCAGGAGCTTTGAACTTGTAACACCTCTAACACTGGAGAGAAAAAGGAATTTTTTTCAGCCAGAATAATCCTGAAAAAGGATTGAGATTGGCTGCCCAGTGGCATAGAACCTGTTAGCAAAAGAAATGGGGGAGGGGGAGCATCCTGCACAAAGAAGATAGCCACTGTAAACAATGAATGCTTTCCTAGGTGTAAGATACATTAATACATAAAGTCACAGTGATTTAAAAAATTGCTACATTGTTTACTTCAATAAATTTAATATCTACCCTTTAAGCAATAAGAAAAGACATAGATTTTTAATCAATGTGTGTTTAGGTCAGTTTATGTCAGGAGTGAAAAAGAAATGAAGTGGTCTCATTGTCTGGGGTAATACCCAAGGTTTGTTGTTCCACGGCCACGGAAAACTAGGACGTGGACACAAGAGAGTGAGATTAAGAGCAGAGGTTTAACAGACAAAAGAAAGGGAAAAGTTCTCTCCTGCAGAGAGAAGGGGTCTCAAGTGGGTCTTCTGGTCCCCAGTAATGTGCAGGGGGTTTTATAGATGAGCTTGAGGAGGTGGTGTTTGATTTACATAGGCCACAAAAAATTGGTCAGACCAGGTATGCCATTTGCATAGCGTAAAGAACTGGTTAGGATTAGGTGTGTTGTTTGCATAGCCCGCGAAGAATCTGGCTACCTCACCCTAATCTTTTATTATGCAGAAGGGTTCTCTACTTCACCATGTTGCCTGCTTTTCTACTGTACATGTGGTGACAAAGAAAAGGGAAGATGGAGCCTCCATGTTGAACATACCTGGTTTCCAGGTAGCCCTTTTCTATTGGCACAGCTGTTGGCATTCACCTTGCAAGCTTTTAGCTTGCTTATCTATGTTTGCAGCTGGATTTTTCAGGCTGCTCTTTGTTAGAAAAGAAATTATTTGGGGGCCGCTTTTTGTTAAAAGGAAGCCTTGCCGAGGACTCCTTCACCCTCACTATCTGCCTAAATAATTTATTTTTAGCTCCTATATCAAAAGTTTAAGGAAACGTTTGTAATTGAGTAAACAAATAATAAGCATCCAAAGCATTATGGAAACCTTTGTTAAAAATATATTTATTCAAAATGTGACTTTTTATTAATACATAATAGATGTATGCATTTTTGGATATGTGATATTTTGATAAATTTATATTATGTATAATAATCAAATCATGGTAGTTGAAATATTTATTATCTTAAACATTGATCTATGCTGGGAACATTTGAATTATTCTCTACTAGCTATTTTGAAATATACAATAGATTGTTTACTGTAGTAACAAAGAAAGAAGTGACATTATCCTTGTTCATAAATGACATGAGCTTATATTTAGAAAACCTTAAAGATTCCACCAGAAACTGTTAGAAATGATAAAAAAATTCAGTAAAATTGCAGGATACAAGAGCAACATAAAAATCAGTAGCATTTATATAAGCCAACAGCAAACAATCTGAAAAAGAAATCAAGAAAGCAATCCCATTTACAATAGACACAAAAATTGTAAAATACCTAGGAAAAAAATTTAACCAAAGAACTTAAGGGTCTCTACAAGGAAAACTATAAATTTTAATGCTGATGAAAAAAATTAAAGAGGACACAAAAAAGTAAGAAGATATTCCATGCCCCAGACTGGAAGAATAATATTATTAAAATGTCAATATTACGCAAAATGTGACATTTTTACGGGGGTGGAAATTGAAGTATTTACAAAGAAGGCTGCTTACTTGTTATAATTTTGTTTGACTTTTATAAAAATGTTACCAGATTTTGACCATTTTAGTTCCAGAAGGGGTTAGTCAGCACTAAAATATCAAAACAATTTTTAAAAATTCTGATTAAGTTCAACAATTATAGTATTTGTATTAGATTGGTAGATATTAAGCAAAATGTTTATCAATGAGGGGTACATTTTTCTAGAAGGTGTAAACCAGAAATAGTGTGGCAGAAGCTAAGGGGAAACCAATGATGTATTTGAATTATTAGCTATAATACTTCTTCCAATATGCAGTCATGCACTGCATGCATTTCAGTCAACAATGGATCACATATACCATGGTGGTCCCATAAAATTAAAATGGGACTGAAAAATTACCTATCACTCAGGGACTTCATAGCTGCCTGTAATGTCATACTTTAACATATTACTTATGTTTTTATGATGATGTTGATGTAAACATATCTATTGTGCTGCCAGTTATAGAAAAACATAGCACATACAATTATGTATAGTACATAATACTTGATAATGATGATAAATGACTATGTTATTGATTATGTATTTACTATAAGTTTTATTGTGATTTTAGAGTGTATTTATTCTATTTATATATAAAATAAGGTTAATTGTAAAACAACCTCAGGCAGTCCCTTCAGGAGGGATTCCAGAAGAAGGCATTTTTATCATAGGAAATGACAGCTCTGTGTGTGTTATTGTCCCTGAAGACCTTCCAGGGGGACAAGATATGGGTGTGGAAGACAGTGATATCGATGATCCTGACCCTATATAGGCCTAGGCTAATGTTTGTAATTGTATATTTGTAACAAAAAAAAAAGTTTAAAAAGTAAAAATAAAAATAAAAAATTGTAAAAATAGAAAAATGCTATAGGATAAAGATAGAAACAAAGAGCGTATTTTTGTATAGCTGTACAATGTGTTTGTGTTTTAAGCTTAGTGTTATTGCAAGAGTAAAGACATTAAAAACAATGAAAAATCTTATAAAATCAAAATGTTACCATAATCAAAGGGTAATTTATTATTGAAGAAAGAAAAATATTTTACAAGTAAATCTAGTGTAGCCTAAGTATACAGTGTGTATAAAGTCTATATGTATGTACAATAATGTCCTACTCACTCACTGACTCACCCAAAGCAACTTCCAGTCCTGCAGGCTCCATTCAAGGGAAGTGCCCTCTACAGGTATACCATTTTACATCTTTAATCCTGTATTTTAATTTAACTCTACCTTTTTTGTGTTTAGATATGCTTAGATACATAAATACTTACCATTGTATTACAATTGCTTATAATATTTGGTACAGTAACATGCTGTACAGGTTTGTAGCCTAGAAGTCATAGGCTATACCATATTAGCTTTGGTGTGTAGCAGGATATACCATTTATGTTTCGTTAAGCATACTCTATGGTGTTTACCCAATGACAGAATTTCCAAATGATGTATTTCTCAGAAAGTATCTCTATCATTAATCAACATATGACTGTATTCAGATTACTCAGTTAATCAAAATGAAAGTTGGTTAATTTTGAAGAAAATGTTAAACTAAAAGTCAGATGTATAATATTAAGTGAAGAAGTTTCTTCTTGTAAAGAGTTCAAATGAATAAAAATGAAAAAAAAACTTGGGTGGTATCTACCTAATCTACACTTTCCTTAAACTATATACTTCACAAAATCAATATTATTTTATCTAAAGTGCACTCTCAGAAAAAGGAGTGTTATGCCCAGACCGTTTATTCCCCGAAGAAGACCACCAGAGTCCAGAGTCAAAGCTAAGCAGCAAGGATCTTTATTACAGGTTCGAACCTGGAACTCTCCCTCGCTTGTGAAACGAGATGGGCAGGAGAGCTCCCCCACTGAGCTCCGAGCAGTGTTACATAGTCTAAGAAATAAGAAAAGTGGGCATAGAGTTATTATACAAATCAGATATATGATTGNGAGGGGGAGCGGGGGGGGGGGGGGGGGGGGGGGGGGGGGGGGTACACATCTATCTTTGTGTCCTTTCAGGAGCAGAATAGTTGATTCATATGAATTGAATGCTTGAGCAAATGTATCAAATGGAATAGTAAAGAAGAAAGATGCTTAACTCAAAATGGCACATGTCTAGTATAGAAAAAAGATTATAATTATAGCCGTCCAATGGGTTCTTCTTGCCTGTTGCCCAGATAGAGCTGATTTATTAAGGCAGGGAAATTGCAGTAGAGAGTTTAATTCATGCAGAGCCACCTGAACAGGGAACCAGAATTTTATTATTACTCAAATCAGTTTCTCAGAGAATTTGGGGGCTAGGGTTTCTCAGAGGTAGTTTGGGGGAAGGGTTATGGGTAGTTAGGAAATGAGTTCTTGCTACTTATTAATTGTGGATGCAACCATAGGAATGTGGGAAATGGTCCTCCTGCGTGCTGAATGGCTTCTGGGTGGGGCCATAGGAGCAGTTGGTGGGTCCTGGTAGAGCCATAGTGTTATTAGACATGCAAAAAACCTGAAAAGACATATCAAAAAGCCAATTTGAGATTCTACAATAGTGATGTTAACCTTCAGGTATAATTGGAGAAGTTGCATGTCTTGTGACCTCCAGCATAATGGCTGGCAATTGTTTATGTCTACACCTTAGCTGAATTCAGGCTCCTCTATCCTCCTAGGCTTGTGGTCTTCCATTAGCTTTACAAATGCAGTTGAGTTTTGGGGGAGGGCTATTATCATTTAAACTATAAGCTAAATATCTCCCAAAGGTAGCTTGTCCCATGCCCAGGGACAATTAAGGGCAACTTGAAGGCCAAAGGCAAGATGAGGGTTGGCCAGATCAAACCTCCTTCATTGCCATAAATTTCTCACTGTTATAATTTTTGCAATGGTGGTTTCATAATGATATATTCATATACAATTAACTTTCCAGACAAGATGTATAAGAACTCTTTGGAAATTCAGATGAGTGGAATCCAGCTAATAATTAAGAGTGCATTGGAGTGAATGTGCATTGCCTTGACATATAGTGTCTATTTTGCCACTCAGTAACTATATGACTTTGGAGAAGTCAGTCTATCTGGACATTAGTTAGCTTATATCTAAAATAAAATGCTCAGGTAGATGACAGTCAGTTCTCCTTTTAGCTCTATTAATCTAAGGTTCCATTTTCTAGTTGATGTTACAGATACTGTAGGGAGATAAATATATATAATGAAGATAATATTTTTGTATTAACTTTTGATATATATTCCCTTATGACTGTTTCCTTCCTTGTATCCCATGTGCCATAGAGAATAGAGTAGGAAAAATATTACTTTAAGTAAGAGGAAGATATAAAATGGAGGTGTTACTGGTGGCAAATCTGTCTGGGTCTGCAGCAACCTCAATGCTTGTCTCCTCAGGAGAGAGAATTTAACTAAGGGGCATAAGGCAGAAGGAGAAACTGAGGCAAGTTTTAGAGCGGGAGTGAAAGTTTATTAAAAAGTTTCAGAGCAGGAATGAAAAGACAGAAAGTACACCTAGAAGAGGGCCAAGTGGGCAACAGGAGAGATCAAGTGTGCTGTTTGACCTTTGACTTGGAGTTTTATACGCTGGCATACTTCTGGGGTCCTGCATTCCTTCTCCCCTGGTTCTTCCCTTGGGGTGGGCTGTCTGCATCCACAGTGGCCTGCTGACACTTGGGAGGTGAGCATGCACAGTGTGTTTACTAGAGTTGTATGCATGCTCACTTGAGGCTTCCCTTACCAGTTGAATGTCCCTAGAAAGTCATATACCTGTTAAACTCTGCCATTTTACCTCATAATATGTACGTGTAAGTCCACTTCACTCAATTACTGGAATCTTATTAGAAAACTGCTGATTACTAGTTTCAGGTGTTTTCTGTCTTTTGGGAGCCTGCCTTTCTCTGGTGCTGGCTGCGACCATTATTATTATTATTATTTTTTAAATGGAATCTCACTCTGTCACCCAAGCTGGAGTGCAGTGGTGCAAACTTGGCTCAGTGCAACCTCTGCCTCCTGAGTTCAAGCCATTCTCCTGCCTCATCCTCCTGAGTAGCTGGGATTACAGGCACCCACCACCATGCCCAGCTAACTTTATTTATTTATTTATTTAGAGACAAGATCTCACTCTGTCACCCAGGCTGGAGTGCAGTGGCACGATCTTGGCTCACTGCACCCTCCACCTCCTGGGTTCTAGCGATTCTCATGCCCCAGCCTCTCAAGTAGCTGGGACTACAGGCATGCACCACCATGCCCAGATGATTGTTTTTGTATTTTTAGTAGAGACAGGGTTTCACCATGTTGGCAAGACTGGTCTTGAACTCCTGACCTTAAGTGGTCCACCTGTCTCGGCCTCCCAAAGTGCTGGGATTACAGGTGTGAGCCACCATGCCCAGGCCCAATTACAATTTTAGGGAGATAGTTAACAACTGCCTATCACCTCATGGTTATCTGACATTCTTGGGTTGGGGAGAGTCTCCTGCCCTGTTCATGCCTTACTAGCTACCTACTGCAACAGAGGCATATGAGAAAGAGGAGAGCTATAGAGATAAAGTGAGATAAACTAAACAACTGCTTATCTTTATCCACTCCCGTCCTTGGTATGAATCTCACAGTCAGGAGTGTAGAATATCTAGATAGTTGGGCCAGAGGTGGTGGCTCATGCCTGTAATCCCAGCACTTTGGGAGGCCGAGGCAGGCAGATCACGAGGTCAAGAGACCAAGACCAGCCTGGCCAACATGGTGAAACCCCGTCTCTATTAAAAAAATATAAAAATTAGCTGGGCGTGGTGGCACGCACCTGTAGTCCCAGCTACTCAGGAAGTTGATGCAGGAGGATCTTTTGAACCTGGGAGGTGGAGGTTGCAGTGAGCCAAGATCGTGCCACCGTACTTCAACCTGGTGACAGAGCGAGACTCTGTTTCAAAAAAGAAAAGAAAACAAGAAAGACTATCTAGATAGTTATTGAGGAAGCTGTATCTTCTAGGACAATGATAATCAACTTGAACTACACATTAATATCACCTTAAGAGTTTTGAAAAATACTAATGCCAGATATGTCCACTGACATTATGTAAATTGGAGTCCCTGGCTTCAGGCTAGGACCTTAGTAATTAAAAAATAACTTGTAGTTGATTCTTGAAAATTACTGCTGTACAGGAAGACCTAAATTGGGCTCAACAGAACATTCAACAGGAAGAGAGAATAGTACAGAACTGGTGGAGACAGATGTCTTGTGATCTACCTCAAGTTAGTGCCATTAGATCCCCTTGGTCTGTGTCTAGCATGTAGGGAGGGGGTCCAGAATTTCCCATGAACACTGGTAAGAGTAGAATGACTTGCCAGTAGGACTGATGGGTGGTAGGACTCTGGGAAGGGGAAAACCAAGCTGCTGAGTCAGGAATCTGATGACACGAGGGGAAGATAGTTAAGAGTGGATGCAGAAGCAGAAAAAGCCAGTCATTCCTAAGTGGATACCAATCCAGAGCCAACCTGCCGGCCACTCTGCAACAGAAACATGATGATGATCAGCTGATAGCTTCCTCTCCCCAACCAGAATCGTGTAAGCAATCCAACCCACCCCCCAACACACACCCAAATCAAGTCCAGAAAAAAATATGAAATTGACAGAAAATTGTTAAAACAGCCTTATTTACCTGACAGAAACAAAGTTCTTCTAATTATACTTCTTCAAATTAATGAGACTGAGATACCATAAAGTGGTATTGGAGGAAGAGGGTTTGTCAGCTCATGAGAAAGGTTTAGATTCTTTATAGAAAATAAATTATTTTCTTTGTACATCTTAGCATTTAAGTAAATTTTCAATACCACTAATCTATTTAGCTATTAAAATACTTATTTAAACTATATCCATATAAAGGGGAATCAGAATAAAATGCCTTTTAAATATGAGAAGCTGCAGAGGATCCTGTCTCTTTAAAACATGCAATCCTAATTACTCACCTCTCAGGATATATGATGGTTGTAGCATATTCAGCATGGACTCTGTCATGACTTAAAAAAAAATTATTTGTAAACATGCTTTCTTAAAGAGGCATCATACACTCTTCTTTTAGTGAATGGAAGTGTCTGACAGAAAAACACCTGTGTAAGTAAACCTTTAGAATATGTTATTAGAACATGTTTCTTTCCTCACTGGTTCATATTACACAGGTTTACATATGCTGCTACAAAAGGTAAGTATAAGCGTGCTGATATGATTTGGTTCTGTCCCCACCCAAATCTCATCTTGAATTGTAGCTCCCACAATTCCCATGTGTTGGGGGGAGGACCTGGTGGGAGATTATTGAATCATGGGAGCCATTTCCCCCATACTGTTCTCATGGTAATGAATAAGTCTCATGAGATCTGATGGTTTTATAAGGGGTTTCCCCTTTTGCTTGGCTCTAATTCTCTCTTGTGTGCTGCCACATAAGACAAGACTTTTGCCTTCTGCCATGATTGTGAGGCCTCCCCAGGCACATGGAACTGTGAGTCCATCAAATCTCTTCTTACTTATAAATTACTCAGTCTTGGGTATATCTTTATCAGCAGTGTGAAAACGAACTATTAGACATGTTTTCTTTCTTTAAAAAAAAAAAAAAAGATTTAGGGAGTAAAAGTGCAATTTTGTGTAGTCATAACCCAATTAGTGTACATTGTACCTATTAAGTAGTTTCTTTATCCTAGCCCCAACGTTCTGAGTCTCCAGTGACTATTATTTCACTCTATGTTCATGCAAAGACATTATTTAGCTTCCACTTGCAGGAAATGTGGTATGTGATTTTCTGTTTCTGAAAATATCATGTTTTTTTTTTTTTTTTAAAAAAAAGAGAAAGGCAATTGGAACTTTAATTATGCCCCTATAAAATGAAATGTCATGAATCAACAAGACTGAAAAATAAACAATCCTCTCAGGCCCTCAGCAGTTAACCCTAACTGTAGAAGACAAAACAATGTAAACAAAGAAATACACATAGGATTCATTCACATTGGGATCCAGAAATATATATTGTGGATGATAGTGGCATACACACTCCTTATGGTGTTAAAAGGAAATCTTTAGACAAATTAAATATGTAACAGTTTATCTGAGCAAAGAATGATTCATGAATCAGGCAGTACTCAAAACTAGAAGAGGTTTGGAGAACTCCAACCAGCCACGTGAGCAGTGAGTTCTTATAGGCCAAACAAGGGAGCAAAGTATAGAAATTATGTGACTGACCAGTAAGGTATCTGCCTTATTTGCAAATGGTGTGATAAAACATCTGCCTTATTTGAGCAGGATTCAATCAGTTGACTACCTGTGATTGGCTGAAGCTTAGCTGTTTGTGATTGGCTAAAATCTGGCTATTTGTTACAAAACATATACTCCTGAGTTGGGTTTCTGTTTGTTTACATACTAAGTTAAGTTGTGGTTTGTTGATTAGGAACTCAAAGTACTGAGACAGCCTCAGGCTAGTGGCCTCCTGCTTGTTTAATTTAACAATGGGAATTTATTATTAAAAGGTAATTATGAACTATTTACAGAGGTAGAATTACTAGGCAGTGAATGACAGAAAGCTGACTTTGCTGTCAAAGTGACTTTCAATAAACTTCAGATTAGTGTTTTTCAAACTTTAATATGTGCACAGATCTCTTGGGGAGGTTATTAAAATGCAGATTCCAATTCGGAGGGTCTTGAGTGTGGCCTGAGATTCTGTGTTTCTAACAAGCTGCCAGTTGATGCTAATGCTGCTAGTTCATGGACCACAATTTGAACAGCAAGCTTACTATTTCATGTGTTTCTTCTTCTTTGAGAAAGTGAAAAAAAAAAAAAAAAAAATCCCTAAACTGTAACTTTTCTATTGGGAAAAGTTTCTACTGGGAGAATTTAGCCCACATTTTAAAACATGAATTCATTCATCTAGGGGCTTATTTCAATTAGATAAACTACAAAGCTGTGTATGGTCTTTGGTCATAATATACTTGATTTATTAAATTTAGCAACCAACCGCATGTTGCACTTAATGTGCACAGCATACCTGTTTGGAATTTTTTTGGTGTATTTTAATTTAGGATCTTTTAATGAAGTCCAACCAGTATCTATTATCTTAAAAAGTTCCATTTTAATTAGGTACTAAATCAGATAAGAAAAAGAGAGAAAGAGGTAGCTTGCTAAGTTTAGGAGTTGCCAGACTTATAACTTATCCAGGTAATGGTAGTATTTTGTAAAATCATTTTCTCTTAGTTTGTGTTATGTAACTTACAGTAATTTAGAAGGCAGCTATGGCCTCCACTATACCACCAACATACAACTTAATAATTTGAACAGGGGAGAGCAAAATAATTTTCGTTGGCACTTGCCCCAGGACTCCACTGGACACTCTCTAATGTGCCAAAGGCAGCCTGGCCCAAGGAGGTCTGTTGGGAATGTTTCTCATGGACTCAGAATGTTTCTCATAGTCAGTATGCTCAGTCAGCCAAATTGCCAGTCACACCAAAAGCTGTCAAAGTACGTTTTATGCAAAGAATTGATATGTAAGTTTGAATTTTAGATTCTAAAGAGGCTACGATATCCCAGCTGCTTGAATTAAAGAATTTTACTGAGAATTTTACTTCTAAATCTAAAAGCAGTAAACATGTAGCTTTAATCTGGGTTAAAATGATGAAGAGCTTCTCTGTAATACTCATTTTTTTTTCCCAAACACATTTTAAGACAATCATTGGTATAGTGTGTGCATAGTCTAGATGGATTATAAATTCTCTCTAAATGTGTGAGAGCAGAAAATGTTCAAAAGTAAAGATGAATATTTGGAGATGAAGCAACTGAAAACCTAGAGCAAATGGATTCTGATAGACTTAAAAAAAAGGTCTCTGCAAAATTGCATTTTGAACTTGTGAGTTCCTTTTGAGTTTTTGAGATTTTGGACTTAATTTCTTTCTCTAGCATAGCTGAAATTACCCATATGGTACAGCTACGTCTAAGTGTACTAATTGCATGCTAGTGTGGATCTGGCCTCAGGTTAAATAATAAATGTTTGAACCATAGGCTATTTGAAAATATGTATTTAACATTAGAATAAATGAAATTATTCTTGTTACGACTATAAAACCCATATTTTCTCTGAATTCCAAAATCTGTTGAATGAGGTACTCTTGTTTTTTTTTTTAAGCCAGTCCTATAGTTATTCTGTTGTACCAATTTATTATAAAAATAAAAATAAAACTTATACTATCTGAAAATAAACCTCACAGTAATACTGTATTAGTCTGTTCTCACATTGCTAATAAAGACACAACTGAGACTAGGTAACTTTTAAAGCAAAGAGTTGCCATTGACTCACAGTTCCACATGGCTGAGGAGGCCTCATGATCATGGCAGATCAAGGGATGTCTTACATGGCAGGAGGCAAGAGAGAATGAGAGCAAAGTAAAAGGGGAAATGCCTTATAAAACCATCAGATCTCCTGACACTTATTCACTACCACAAGAACAGTATGGGGGAAACTACCCCCGTGATTCAATTATCTCCCACCAGGTCTCTCCTACAACACGTGGGAATTATGGGAGCTACAATTCAAGATGAGATTTGGGTGAGGATTCAGCCAAACTATGTCAAATAACTTGTCATTTGTTTATTCAGTTAGACAATATATACTGAGCACCAACTGTGTGCTAAGTGCAAGTCAGAGAGGACCTCTGTGCTCAGAGCTTCGTGGTGCCCACAGGGTCTGAGTAAGAGGTGGTAAGTGCAGTGCAGGGGGTGTCAGAGGAAGACTTCAGGGCAGGGGCGGTTGTATTGAGAGTGCTTACATTGAGGACAGATGGTGTACTGGAAGATCAGAGAAGCAGAGGAGGCTTTCTTGAGGAAGAAATGTTTAAGTTGAAGGATAAGTTGTCCAGAAGAAGAGAAAGATTATCTGAGGCAAAGAGAACCACATCTGATAATTCTTCACATTATTGATTATCTAAATGCTGTCGAAGCCATCTTAGCTGATACTCTAATTGCCCGAGTTGGTAGTTGTCACCAGAAACTTGTTGAGAAAATTTTTTTCAAAACCTTAAATGATCTCCCCCATGGGTGTCAAGATGGGAGTGATGGCTTGAAGTGGGAGGGGAGACAAAAAGGAAGAAAGGAAGAGAAAGAGAAGAAAGAGAAATAAAAAAGGCAAGGCAAGGGAGAAGTGGACATGCCAGGCCATAGGAGCAATAGTTGGAACTTTTGGAAGTTTTATGAAGGAAGGAAGAATAAAGTTTATATTAACAGAAATCTAACATTGTCTCTGCCATGCTTTGGTCTTGTCCTTTGTACCCCAAATCAACCCCTCTACCATGACATAAAAGGAAAGCCTGGATGGCTTGGGGAATTATTGTAGCCAAGTGATGACAATTTGTACAAATTGGCTACACGCATAAGATTTGCTTGCAGTAAAGTAGAAAGTTACAAGAAAGTTTCAAGTCTGAGTTAAAAAAAATCCATTTATGATGATAACTGCCACTGAGTAATGGCAGATTATGCTAAAAGGAAGGTCCTTTTGTTTTATGCTTCCTTCCTGATTGCTTTGGTTTGAAGCATCTGGGTATAGGTGCTGAGAAGGGGTGAATTGCTCTGCCTGGTAGAGATGTTCTAATTTAGAGTTATAGAGCAACCAGGAGTGAAGAAATTCAGAGACAAAGGGGACAGGAAAGAAGCAAGAGGAGCCAGGAAATGATTGAAGGAAGGTATGCACTAAATAAGGAGAAACTACAATGCTGGGGATGGGGGTGAGGACATTTAAGAAAAGAAATAACTATTAATGTATTTCAAGTAGATTTTCATATGTGATACTGTTACCGGAAGGAGGGCCTTGAGAGTGAGTTGTCCAGCTCCTTGGCGTTTTTAACAAAGAATTGGACAAAACACACAAATAAGGTAACAAAGGAACAAAACACAGGAACGAAGCAGGGATTTAATTAAACAGAGAAAACACTCCACAGGATGGGAGTGGGCCCAAGCAAGCGGCTTAAAGGCCCAGTTACAAAGTTTTCCAAGTTTTAAGTACTCCTTTTGAAGTCCCTATCAGTTACCCTTGTCTCAATGAAGGTCTTGGTCTGTGGCTAATTAAAGGCTGAGGTGAATTGGAGTCCTATGCAGATGAAGGGATGGTCCCCGCTTGGCCCACAGCCATTCCAGGGCACCTTCCCTTCCTATCTGAGATGTGGTGGAAGGGAGGGTTGTAGGGAGAGTAGCCTTTGATCCTTACTACTCGGGGAGATACGGTTTTTCCCTTTGGTTTAGCTTTTGGAAGTTGGTGTTAATTGGTCTTAGGGTCCCTGCCCCTAGACCCAGGTGTTTTCCTTTTGACCCAGCTTTGGGAAATCAGCACAAATTGGATTCAGATTCCCTACCCCCAGCCTTTGGTGTTTTCTCTTTTAAGAAGTCAGCACAAATAGGCCGTAGATTCCCTGCCTCCAGACCCTGTTCTCCTGCCTCAATGCAACATCTCTTTAGGATATCCTCAGTATTTGGTAAGTTCTAATTTCAAGTGCTCTGCATGGCTGCTTTCATTTAGTTCAGTTTTGTTGAGAAAATATTAGGAAAAATTGGATTCATTTCTGGGTAAACAAGCCATAGAATAAAGAGAGCATTTAAAGAAGAATCATAGAAGGAGAGGTGACATCCGAACAGAATCTTCTGGGGAACTGCTGAAATCTTAGGGAGAGCTTTACACTTTCATGGATTTCCATGGGACTGTATGAAGACCCTAAGGGACCAATGGGTCCCAGCTGGCATGACCATATGCAATGTAGGGAGAAAAGCCCAACTTTGATTTAAAAGGGATATGTTCCATTCAATTCAATTCAAAAGGATATAGTTGAAAGTTTGGGGCATTTTTCAGGTTGTGTTACTATTGGTAGCAGGAAATGTACTTCCCTATGTCCTTAAATTGGAGTTTCTATTTTACCAATTAGATGCCCCATTCATTACTTAGCACTATGGGACTAAAATCTGCTTAAGAAGGTTACAATGAAAGGAAAAATAAATTCTGAAAATTCACAGGCCACATTTTCTGTAAGTCTTGCTTGAGTGACCGTATACCTGAATGGCTAGAACGATATTTTCTCATTATTTCTCAACAATTAGTAATAATTGTAGGTAGAGAGCATTTGAACCAAGACAAGTTCTCTACAGAATGTGAAAATGGGGTTGAAAAAGGAGTTAGATGAGAGTCATCGAGATGAGGGTGTAGGAACTCCACAAACAGCTAATTTAGGAATGCTAAACAAAATCAAAGATCCGTTAAAATTAGATAATGTAGATTTGTAATTATCCAGGTGTGTGACTAATTCAGCAATGTTCTGTGGGTGGAAAAAGTAGAGTGGTTAAAGCGGAAAATGGAAACGATTCATACCTGGGAGCTGAGACAGTGAAGACAATATTGTTTTTGCCTGACAGGAGTTCAACGAAATGTTTCTTGAATTATAAATAGAAGGAATTTAGGCTATGAGTGAAGATGGAACATGATATTTGATGATTATTTTATAAATACATATTAATATATTGCTATACATTAAAGCTTGTCTTAAGGTATCCCAACTTTTTAATTTGCTTCTTTAATTTGAATTTGTACTTAGGAAGTAAATCTGTATAATAATAATCTCTGAACAAATTGACTTTCTTGCATGTTTCTATAGCTTCTATATATTCTGGAAAATGTATTGCTACTTTAGCCTAAAGAATACATGTAAATCCAACGGTTGATTTTAGCTGCGTAGTTTTCTATTGCATTTTTAGAAATGGAAAGAGAAGACCTTGAGTTTGGCACAGACATTACTTTAGTAGAAACCAGGGAAATATTGCTTACCCCTCTCTAACCTTAAAATATTCTTTCTTATATTATAAGAGATGACAGGATTCCAATATTGACTGTCAAGAGTTTATGATGGAACTTGCCTTGGACTCCTCAATTTTAACTTTGGATATGTTTGGCAATGTGTGGAACAAAGTCAGCAATCTTGGTTAGCACAAGACAAAGCCTGGAATTTGCCAACTTCTATCCTGCAGTGAGAATTTACCCATAGTTACTTCCCTCGTTTGGTACTAGTGATAATTAAGCTAAGCTTAACAGATGGAGTTAACTTAGTGTACTTAGTGTACTGAATTTAATTAGTATTTTTATGAGTGAGGCTGACTTCAGCTTTTATTTTAAAAAATGATGGAAGAATCTTATAGCAAACATCTTAAGAAAGAGTCTGTATATTACTCTGGCTCTAATTACTACCTAGTAAAATATATATGGGCTCACCAAAAAGTGTGTGTGTGTGTGTGTGTGTGTGTGTCTGTCTGTCTGTCTGTCTGTCTGTGTGTGATGATAGGACTGAGGGTAAAGGCAGTAAAGAAAGATTTTGGAAACTGATAAAGGAAAAAAGTTTGTAAAAGCTATAATACAAGAATATATGCACTTTGGGAGGCCAAGGTGGGTGGATCACTTGAGGTCATGAGTTTGTGACCAGCCTTGCTAACATGGTGAAACACCATCTCTACTGAAAATATTAAAATAAAAAAAAAAAAAAAAAAAGAATTACCCAGGTGTGGTAGAGGGTGCCTATAATCCTGTGTCTGGAGTTGGTTCCTGCTGGTAGGTTTGTAGTCTCGCTGACTTCAAGAATGGAGCTGCAGACCTTCACAGTGAGTGTTACAGCTCTTAAAGATGGCATGGTAGTAAGGTTTATTGTGAAGAGTGAAAGGACAAAGCTTCCACAGGGTGGAAGGGAACCCGAGTGGGTTGCCACTGCTGGCTGGGGTGGCCAGCTTTTAGTCCCTTATTGTCCCCTCCCATGTTCCATTTCTGTCTTATTAAAGTGCGCTTTTTTCATTCTTCCCCATGATTGGCTACTTTTAGAATCCTGCTGATTGGTGCATTTCACAGAGTGCTCATTGGTGCATTTTACAATCCTCTTGTAAGACAGGAAAGTTCTCCAAGTCCCCACTTGACCTAGGAAGTCCAGCTGGCCTCACCTCTCAATCTCCCCTCTAAACAGGACGCCAACTGCTGTTGGGAACTGGGCAATGACCGTTCTAGCTACTTCCTGCTGGATAGGGGTTAAGAAGGGGCCCTGCAGTTGTAGTGTCCTCCAGAGGGGAACTCTGTAGGCCCAAGGGCCAGTGAGTTGGTCCAAGTGTCCTCAGTGGAAGTTGTGAGTTGAGCTCATTTGGGGATCCACTTGTAAGACCATCTGTAGCTTGATGTCCTTGATCCTGGAGGAAACAAATTTGGCAAGGAGGTTAAAAATATAGGGCCTAAAGGCGAGTAATAGAAAGATGGCTGTCACAGGACCTAGAAAAGGGAGAAGCCATATTGCCCAACTCCAGAGGTTGGTATAAGAGTTTGAAAGGCATTGTCTGATTTCAGAAGCCTTTTCCTGTAAACACCGGGTGGCTTCTCATACTATCCCTGACTGGTTGGTGTAAAAACAACACTCTTCCCCTAAGAAGGTGCAGAGTACTCCCCTCTCAGCAGTGAGGAAGTCCAGGCCCCAGCAGTCTTGGAGTGTCACCGCTGCCAAAGAGTCCACCTGGGATTGCAGAGTAAGGACAGACTCTGTCATTTCCCACAAACTATCCGAGAAATCCTTTGAGAGTTTGTGGGTAGTAGGATAATGAAGTAGATAAACTGGCTATTCTGGCTCCTGTAGCAGTGGTCATTCATAACCCTATAAGAAAGGATATCAGTTGTATGGCCCTCTGCTGATAGACTTGAGCTTTGAGCAGCACTGATAAGGTCTGATTTCCTGGAGCAATGTCAATGTTGGGACTTAGGAAGACTAAGGTTCAGGTGCCTGTCCAGTTGGTGGGGAGGAAGATATAGGCTGGAGTTCCACATAAGAAGAATATGCCTTGGCTGGATAGACAGAACTGGTTGTGTATGTTAAAAAGGTGTGTGAGTTTGTTGTTTTCATTTTCCCATACTCCTAGAGTACTTGCCAAGGTAGCTCCGGTGAGCGATTGGAAAGGGGTGTTGGGAGCAAACTGAGTGGCTCTGTGTGTTCTATTTTCCCATTGGAGAAAAAACCATTTTGTATCTACTAGGAACCATTCAAGAGAGTAACTGAAAGAGGGGATAAGAAGGCATTCATTAGTGTTGGGGGCACTGCTGCAGGGGGTCCAGGGTTGAATGGTCATACAGGGAGTATGTTTGCCATTACAAAACCCAGACTGTTAAGCAGGGAGAAGGTGATGATTTTGGGGGGCCCTGAGAAGCAGACAAGCGGTTTGAATGGACTTGTTTAGGTGACTCAGAAGTTACTATGATCAGTTGGGGCTTGAAGTTGTGGGGTATAATAACACTGATGGGATAGTAGGTGCCCCAGGGGCAGGCCTGATAACAGGTTGTGTTGGATGCATAAAGGGGCTTGGAAAGTTAAGACAGTAAAAAAGGTTGATGTGATTAGGATTTTCATCCTGGCAAGAGCTACATTATATACTCCTACTGCAAAGAGTATGGTTAGTATACTGCTCAATAATGTGATGAAACAGTAAAAGGATTCCATTAAAGGGGCAAGGAGAGGTGTTAAAGATTAAATAGGTTTTCACTTGTCTTTTTTAAGTAGGAAGGGGTTTTTCCTCAGGATCAGCTGTAGGAGCCTTTTTAGTCTGGGATATTTTCTTCTGAAATAGGAGATGCAAGTCCTCCCATAATTCAAAGCTGGTCTGGCTGATCTTGGGACTCCTGAGCTGACGGTCTCGCAGGTTCCTCACAGGTGTCCAAAGTTTAACTCTGGTATGGTGAATCCAAGATTCCACTCTTGCCACCTTAACTGCAGTGGGAGTAGAGAGGATTACTCAGTATGGTCCTTCCCACTAGTAATCCATAGATGGGGAGGTAGAGGGAAGGGACTTGACCAACACTAGATCTTCTTGTTGGAACAACTCTGTCCCCTTGTCTCTGACATTCTTCAGGTAGGTTTTTAAGGTTTTGTTGATATCTTGCCAAAGAAGTTATATCCTTGACCAAGTTGGCCTTTTCCTGATCAAGTAGGAAGTATTTGTGAGAAAAGGTCGTCCACACAGCATTTCATATGGACTGAGCCCCATTTTGTGAGGAGAATTTCGGATTCTCAGTGAGGCCCTGGGCAAGAGAGTAGGACATGGGAAATGAGTTTCTTGTCTTTTCGACCTTCCCTGAGGATTGTGGCCTCCAGGCACAGTGAAGGTTATATTGTATCCCTAGCACCCTGGAAATTCCCTGAGTTACCCTGGCTTTAAAAGCCAGACCATTGTCACTTTGTAAGCTTTGGGGAAGCCCAAATCTAGGAATTATTTCATGAATTAGGACTTTAACCACTTCCTGAGCCTTCTCTGTTTGCAGGCTTCTATCCAATTTGTGAAGGTATCAACACAGACCAACAAGTATTGAAATCCCCTTGACTTAGGCATATGGGTGAAGTCTAACTGCCAGTCATCTCTGGGATAGTGCCTTATTTTTTGTTCCCCTAGAGGGGCCTTATGATGAACCAAGCAATTATTCTCTTGACACACATCACAGGCTTTGACTACTTGTCGGACGGTCTGTAGGAGATTTGGTCCTGTAAATAGGGATTTGGCCATTTGATGAGTGTTCTCAATACCCATATGAAAAGTTTGGTGGAGGGTCTTAAGTATTTTCCACTGGCTGGCTTTGGGTATGAGTACCTTTCCCTCTTCTGTCGTTCACCACCCCCAGGGGAGAAAACTATGCCCCTGCGAAAGTCCCCATTCTGTTTCAGTTGGGGAATACTGGGGCTTAATCTCTTGGAGAGAGTTGTTCCATACCAAGGGTCCTTTCATAGGCATTTCTAATGGGAGGTTCTGCTTGGCAGCAATTGTGGCCTCAGCGTCTGCCCAACCGTTTTCTTCTGCCTTTCTCCTTCACCTTTTTGATGGCTTCGGCAGTGTAAGACTGCCACCTCTTTGGGTTTTTGCATTGCATGCAATAACTCCATGATTTCTTTGTGGTATTTAATGGGGGTTCTCCCAGAGTTTAGGAACTCCCTTTTCGTATTGCATCATGGACATGTAGGATTATATTAGCATACTTGCTATCTGTATACACATTTATTCTTTTTTCCCTTCCCAGTTCTAAGGCTCAGGTAAGCACCACTAGTTTTGCTAACTGGGCGCTGGTCCCTGGGGGAAGAGGCTTACTTTCAAGTACTGTTACATCACTAACTATGGCATAACCTGCCCTTCATATCCCATTCTCCACAAATGAACTTCCATTGGTACATAGGTTAAGGTCAGGATTAGCTAAGGGGACTTCTAAGAGATTCTCTCAGGCAGCATAGGTCTGGGCAACAATTTGTTGGCAGTCATGCTCGATTGGTTCCCCATCCTCTGGGAGAAAAATAGGAGGGTTGAGGGCTGCACACATGTGAATTTGAAGCACCGGTCCCTCAAGGAGTAGTGCCTGGTATCTAAGCAGGCAGTTGTCTGATAGCCATAAATTTCCTTTGGCAACTAGTATGCCATTTACATCATGAGTAGTCTAAATGGTGAGATCCTTTCCTTGAATTATTTTGATAGCCTTTGATACTAAGATGGCCACTGCTGCAACTATCAGGAAACAATGAGGCCAGCCGTTTGCTACTATATCAATTTCCTTACTTAGGTATGCAACTGATTGTGGGGTTGTCACACGAGTCTGAGTAAGGACTCCAAGAGCTATTCCTGCTCTCTCTGTGACATATAAAGGGAGATTTTGTCCTCTGGGAAGGCTTAAGGCTGGAGCTTGTACTAGGGCCTGCTTTAAGGTTTTGAAGGCTGTTTCTACCTCTGGTTCCCATTCTGCTAGATGAGTATTTGCCCTCTGGGTCTCCTTGATTAGAGTATAGAGTGGCCTGGCCATCTTGCTGTATCCAGGGATCCATAGTCAGCAAAAACCGGTGATCCCAAGGAACCCCCGCAACTGTTTTAATGTCTTAGGGCAAGGACAAGCCAGTATAGGCTGTATTCGTTCTTTGCTGAGGTCCCTGCTTCCTCTGGCTAAGATTAGGCCTAGATATTTGACTTGTTGTAGGCAGAGCTGGGCCTTCGATTTAGATGCCTTGTACCTTTTGATTAGCTAGAAAGGTCAAGAAATCTAGAGTAGCCTGCTGGCAGGAGGCTTCTGAACTGGTAGCCAAAAGTAATTCATCCACATACTGAAGGACCAGAATGCCTGGACTTGAGAAATGGCCTAGATCTTGGGCCAGTGCATGACCAAACAGATGAGGGCTATCCCTGAACCCTTGGGACAAGACCATCCACATAAGTTGGGACATGTGGTCTGTGGGATCCTCAAAGGCAAAGGGAAACTGGGAATTAGAGTGCATTCACAGAAGAAAGCATCTTTGAGGTCCAGAACAGTGGACCATTCTGCTTCCTCTGGTATTTGAGAGAGCAGGGTATAGGGGTTGGTTACATCTGGATATAGAGGAATTACTGCCTCATTGATGAGTCTAAGATTTTGCACTAGTCTCCACTGACCGTTCAGTTTTTGTACTCCTAGAATTGGGGTGTTGCAGGGACTGCTGCATTTTCTTACTAAGCCTTAAACTTTTAAATGTCTAACAATATCCTGTAATCCTTTATGAGCTTCAGGCCTTAAGGGATATTGCCTTTGATAAGGAAAAGTGGTGGAGTCTTCTAATCTGATTTGGACTGGGTGGGCATTTTTTGCCCTTCTGAATTGTCCTTCCAAGGCCTAGACTTCAGGATTGTTTCCCTCCTCAAATAGGGGACAACAGATGGGTAACGTGTTCCCTATATTCGTGTAGATAATAGCTCCAGCTTTGGCTAATATGTCGCTCCCTAATAAGGGTGTGGGGCTTTCAGGCATAACAAGAAAGGCATGTGAAAAGAGCAAAGTCCCCTTACAACTGAGGAGGTGGGAGAAATACCTGGTTAGAGGCTGTCCCAGGATTCCTCGGATGGTAACTGACCTTGAGGACAGCTGTCCAGGGCAGGAGATTAATGTTGAGAATGCCACGCCAGTGTCTAGGAAGAAGTCAATTTCCTGGCCCTCAATGGTTAAACTTACCCGGGGCTCAGTGAGGGTGATGACGTGAGCTGGCGCTTGCCCTGGGGACCCTCAGTCCTGTTGTTGGATCATCTGGTTGGGGGCTTGTGGCCCAGAGAACCTTTGTCCTTTTGGGCTGTGCACCTTCCAGTGATTGCCTCAGCATAGTGGACATGGGCGAGGGGGTGGCTTGTTTCTCATTGCACAATTTTTTTTTTAAAGTGTCCTTGCAAATCACACTGACAACAAGCTCTACCGGGTGATTGGCCTACTCCGTTTTCTGTCCTTTCTGAACCACCAAGGTTTGTATGTCTGAAGGCCATGATGGAGGCTGTGGCCTTTCTCTGATCTCGCTTTTCCTTTTCAGCCTGTTCCTTCCTCTTGGTCCCTATTATAGAACACCAAGGCTGCCAGGTTTAGTAATGCCTCCAAATTTTGTTCAGGGCCCAGGGCTAGCTTTTGGAGCTTTCTCCTGATATCTGTGGCTGATTGGGTAATAAAATTATCTTTTAGGATTAATTGGCCCTCAAGGGAGTCGGGTGACATGGTAGTATATTTTCTGAAGGCCTCCCATAGCTGCTTAAGGAAGGCGGTAAGATTTTCTTTCTTTCCCTGAGTTATGGTGGACATCATTGAATAATTCATGGGCTTTTTCCTAATTCTCCTTAGTCCTTCTAGAACACAGGTCAACAGATGTTTGAGACTCCAGTCCCTGTGATCTGAGTCGAGGTCCTGGTGGGGATCCATACTGGGGACAGCTTGCTGACTGTTAGGGAATTTGTCCCTTTCTTCGACTGTCATTCTATCATTTACTTGAGTAACATACCAGGTATCTCCAAACTCTCGGGCTGTGGCTAAAGTCGCATTCTTTTCATTAAAGGCCAGGGTTTGATCTAATAATAGCATGACACTTCTCCAAGTGAGGTCAAAGGTTTGCCCTAGACCTTGTAGGACATCTATATACATATCAGGATCATCTGAAAACTTCCCCAGGTCTACCTTGATCTACTTTAAGTCAGAGAGGGAGAAAGGGACACGTAGCCGGGTTGGGCCAAATTCCCCTTCCCCTGCAGCTTGAAGGGGACGTAACTGATAGCCCGGGAGGGTTTGTGGTCCCTTGTAGATTTCTTTGCTTGTTTCCTTCTCGGTGGGGAAATTAGAGGAGGCTTATCACTAATAGGAAGGGGAGCTGTAGGGAGGCTAGGATATGAAGGTAAGCTAACAGGTTCTCCTGTCAGGGACATAGATTGCAAGTTGTGCATAGTTGTGGATTATCCTTCAATGAAAGGAAAGCTTGGACATAAGGTATTTCAATCCATTTGCCTTCCCTCTTACAGAAAAGGTCAAGCTGCAGGATAGTATTGTAATTTATACTTCCCTCAGGTGGCCATTTTTCCCATCAGAGAGAGAATAATGGGGCCAGGCCATAGTGCAGAAAAAAATAAGCAGCTTCTTTTTCAGGGTTTGAGGGTCAAATTGGTTCCAATGGCTTCATTTCAAGGGAGAGCTTGTTGAGGCCTGAGTGTTTCCCATCTGAAAGAAAAAAACATCCACGGTTTTAGTCTGTTTTATTTTTCTCCTGCCCAATAACCTGCAATGGTCCTGGGACCCTGCTGTTCGGAATAGTTGCGCTCACCGAAGCAGCAGCGGAAACACTTGTTTTCCTCTTAGACCACAAAGAGGATGGAGGAGGGTCGTATTGAGTGGCCCTTACTGACACATTCTCGAAAACCTGCACCCTTGCCTTTCCTCTTAGACTACAAAGAGGAACGAGAGAGGTCGGAGTGGAGGGCCATACCCTGAGGGAGGGATGGGATCTCCAGCGTTGGAAGAGTGATGCCTTTTGTCTTCATTTCTCATCATATGAATAGGAAGAATATCCCCCCCAATTTTGGAGTCTGTAATTTCTGAGGCTCCCCATATCCTAGCTTCAGAAATAGCCTTTTACTCTTGGGCATATCTCTTGGAGAAGTCTTACTTATATAAGACTGGTAATAGTAGCCACGCTTGTATACAAAACAAAACAAACAAACAAACTTAACAAAAATCCAGTTTCCTACAGACTAGAAAAATGAAAAAACAAAACACACAAACTCCCCCCAAAGCCTTTGTGGTACATACCTATAATGAAATCTCATAAAGCAGTAAAATGAATGAATTAGTCATTGAATCTCATGTACACAATGTTGAATACAACAAGAAAAGCAAGTTACAGAATCCATAAGAATCACTTCTTTTTACAAAGTTTAAAATATAAAAAATTAAAATGATCTTTTTAAATGAATACATATATCTTTGATAAATCTATAATGAAAACCAACAGAATACTAGAAACAAAATTCAGGGTAGTGTTTACTTGTCTTAGAATGAGGGACATGTCACCTAGAGAAATAGTTGTACAGTAACTGGTAAGGTTCTGTTTTTAAAAACCTGGGTGGGTACATTAAGTTTCATTTCTGTTACTCTTTAACCTGTAATATATTATGAATATTCTTTTTTATTTGTTTAATAATTAATATAAACAATACCAAAAACCTTAAAATATCAACATCAGATAAAGGAAAAAATTGCCTTTTTAATTACTAGTTCTATACTGAAAAAATCCAGTTGTGTACATTATTTTACATATCTCTATTATTTACCTGGAATAAAAATTAATCCACAAATAATTGGATGTGATGCCAAAATGTATGAACAGATTGATAGTCTGTTCATATATTGTACAGTGACTACTTGACATAATAAAAACATTTTTAAACAAAAATTTACTATGTATAGAAGCTTATTTTACAGGAGAATGCCTGATACCTTCTCCCTGGAATATTCTTTGTCTAGCTCCTTTTCATTTTTTTATGTCTCAGCTTAAATCCTTCTATCCCTGAGAGATAATGTCTTTTCCTGGCAAGCAAAGTAGGTCCCCCATTTTTATATTGTTATAGTACCTATGATTATTTTTCACAACACATATACATTTTCATATTATTTTTTAACAGCTTTAAATTACATATTTATGGAACTGATTCTTCTATCAGTGCCTTCGTGCATTCCTATGTAAGGATGGCTGATTTTTGTATATTGAACTTTCATCCCAATTTTATTGTCAGTTATAATATCTGTATATTCTTTTGCATATTCCATGTATAAGATCATGTCATCTGCAAAAAATAACAGCTTTGCCTGTCCTTTCCAATTCTTACATTTTGTAGTTATTTTAATTTTAATGCTTAGGACCTTTTCACTAGAATGTTGAATTGATTAGAGCAGTATCCATGGCATTTCTGATTCCAGGGGCAAAGTTTTCAAAATTTCACCTTCAGTATAATATTTGCTGTATTTTGTGTAAATAAATAATTTTGCATATTGTTTCATTTCTATTTCTAGTCTGCTAATAGTTTGTGTTACAAAAGATATTGAACCATATGAGGTGTTTTTTTTAGATACACATTATTTTTTCCTCCTGTATTTTGTTAATGGGTTAAATAACACCCCTGGAATAGTATTCCTGATATATTCCCAAGTAGCCTAGGCTTTGTTATCTTTTAAAATTATCCCTGGATTTAGTGTTAATATTTTGTTTAGAAATTTTGCATCTATAATCAGTGACACTGGCTTGTAATCTTCCTTTATGGTAATTTCCTTGGCTGCTATTGATATCAAGGCTAGGCCATCCTCATAAAACTTGCTGGAAACTACATATGACTTTTGTATTTTTCTGGAAGCGTTGGGTTTATTTTTTAAAAGTTTGTTAGATTTCACCGATAGGACCATTTTGGCCAGTTTTCTTTGTAGGAAGGTTCTTAGTTGTATTCTTTAAAATATTTGAACAATTAAAATTTTATATTTCTACTTGTGTCAGTTTGGTAATTTGTACTTTTATAAGTATTTGTTCATCTAAATTTTCAAATTGATTGGCATGAAGTTTTCATAATATAATCTTTCTGACTTTTTCTATCTGTGGGATCTGTGATGAAGTCTCCTTTTCCATTTCTGACATAATTTATGTCTGCCTTTTCTGTTTTTGTTCTCAAAAAATTTTTTGCCAAGTTTATTAGATGTTATTTTTGCAAGTTTATTAGATTTCTAAATAACTAAGTTTTGGTTTTATTGCTCTAACAGTTTTTCTCCTTTATTATATATTTCCTTATACTTATTTTGAGTATAACTTGCTCTTTCTTTTTCTCATTTTTTGAGATCAAACCTTAACTCATGAATTGTCAGTTTTTCTTTTTTAAAAAACATGCATTCGGGGTCTGAGCATAGTGACTCATACCTATAATCGTAGCACTTTGGGAGGTTGAGGCAGGAGTGCATCACTTTGAGCTCAGGAGTTTGAGACTAGCCTGGCCAACATGGCAAAAACTATCTCTTAAAAAAAAAGTAGCTGGGCATTGGTTTGCACCTGTAGTACCAGCTACTTGAGAGGCTGAGGTGGGAGGATCACGTGAGCTGGGAGGCAGAGGTTGCAGTAAGCCAAGATCATGCCATTGTACTCCAGCCTGGGTAACAAAGATCCCTTCTCAAAAAAAAAAAAAAAAAAAAAGAAAGTGCATTTAAAGCAATATATTTCTTTCTACTTTGTTTTATCTGTGCCTCTTTTTATTACTACCTGAAAAATCCTTAAGATAACCAACTGAAAAGGGTGAGCTGAGTAATGTAGCTGACTACTAAAGAAAAAGGGAAAAAGTTTTACTCTACAACCACAGTGATCATTCAAATTATAAAATTAAAAACTCCTAATTACATTAGATACAGAAATATTATCACACATATACAAGTAATATGATAATACAAATGTTATGTATTTTGTAAAAATCTTATGGAACATGTAGAATTTGTTTGGAAAAAAAATATGTAGGGATTGAGGCCAAGCGCGGTGGCTCACACCTATAATCGAAGCACTTCAGGAGGCAGAGGCAGGGGGATCATGAGGTCAGGAGAACGAAACCATCCTGGCTAACACCATGAGTCCCTGTCTCTACATAAAAATTCAAAAACATTAATCAGTTGTGGTGGTGGGCTCCTGTAGTCCCAGCTACTCAGGAGGATGAGGCAGGAGAATGATGTGAACCCAGGAAGAGGAGCTTGCAGTGAGCCGAGATTGCACCACCACACTCCAGCCTGGGCAACAGGGCAAGACTCTGTCTCAGAAAAAAAAAAAAAAAAAAAAAAAAAGAGACTATAGGGATTGAGAATAATATAAAGAAGTAGGTTACCAAATTAGACTTCTAAGAATCAGATTTTACCCAGTATCAAGCTTTATTAAAAATTCAAAGGTACAGGTAATTGTGAAAAGCAGAAGGATGAAAAAAGTCTTTCCAACTCTACTAGCTGTGAGAGTTTAGAAAATTTATATAAACTCTTTTAGTTACAGTTTCCTTATTTTATAAACTGAGGCTAATATTGCCTACTCACATGGTATATTGTGTATTCATCTGTTCTCACACTGCTAATAAAGACATACCTGAGACTGAGTAATTTATAAAGGAAAGAGGTTTAGTTGACTAACAGTTCCACATGGCTGGGGCAGGCCTCACAGTCATGGTAGAAGGTGGAGGAGGGGCAAAGTCACATCTTACATGGCAGCAGGCAAAGAGAGAGCTTGTGTAGGGAAACTCTCCTTTATAAAACCATCAGATCTCATGAGACTTACTATTGTGAGAACAGCATGGGAAAGACCTACCCCCATGATTCAATTACCTCCCACTGGGTCCCTCCCACAACATGTGGGAATTAAGGAGCTACAATTCAAGATGGGATTTGGGTGGGGGACACAGCTAAACCATATCATTCTGACCCTGGCCCCTCCAAAATCTCATGTCCTCACATTTCAAAACTAATTGTGTCTTCCCAACAGTCCCCTAAAGTCTTAACTCATTTCAGCATTAACTCAAAAGTCCACAGTCCAAAGTGTTATCTGAGCCAAGGCAGGTCTCATCTGCCTATGAGACTCTGAAATCTAGGCAGAGGTTCCCAAACCTCAATTTTTGACTTCTGTGCACCTGCAGGCTCAACACCATGTGTAGACTTGTACTCTCTGAAGCAATGGCCTGACCTCTACGTTGGCCCCTTTTAGCCATGGCTGGGACATGGGGCACTGAGTCCTGAGACTGTACAAAGCAGCAAGGCTCTGGGTGAGACCCATGAAACCATTTTTTCCTCCTAGGCCATGTGGCTTGTGATGGTAGGGGCTGCCATGAAGGTCTCTGACATGGTCTGGAGACATTTTCCCCATTGTCTTGGAGATTACCATCTGGCTCCTTGTTACTTATGCAAATTTCTGCAACCAGCTTGAATTTCTCCTCAGAAAATAGGTTTTTCTTTTCTACTCCATTGTCAGGCTGCAAATTTTCTGAACTTTTATGCTCTGCTTCCCTTTTAAACATAAGTTCCAATTCCAAACCATATCTTTCTGAATACATAAAGCTGAATGTATTTTATAGCACCCAAGTCACCTCTTGAACACTTTGCAGCTTGGAAATTTCTTCTGTTAGATACTCTAAATCATCTCCCTCAAGTTCAAAGTGCCACAGATCACTAGGGCAGGTGCAAAAGGCTGCCAGTCTCTGCTAAAACATAGCAAGAGTCACCTTTATTTAAGTTTCCAACAAGTTCATCTCCATCTGAGACCAACTCAGCCTGGACTTTTTTGCTGACATCTCTATCAGCATTTTGGTCAAAGCCATTCATCAAGTCTATCGGAAGTTACAAAATTTCCCACATCTTCCTGTCTTCTTCTGAGCCTTCCAAACTGTTGCAGTCTCTGCCTGTTGCTCAGTTCCAAAGTAACTTCCACACTTTACTGGTACCAATTTTCTGTATTCATCTGTTCTCACACGGCTAATAAAGACATACCCAACACTGGGTAATTTATCAAGGAAAGAGGTTTAATAGACTCACAGTTCCACTTGACTAGGGAGACCTCACAATCATGTCGGAAGGCAAATGAGGAGCAAAGTCATGTCTTACATGGGAGCAGGCAAATAGAGAGCTTGTGTAGGAGAACTCTCCTTTATAAAACCATCAGATCTTGTGAGACTTACTCGCTATCATAAGAACAGCCCGGGAAAGATCTGCCCCCATGATTCCATTATCTCCCACTGGGTCCCTCTAGTGAGACATGGGAATTATGGGAGCTACAATTCAAGATGAGATTTGGGTGGGGACACAGCCAAACGGTATCACATGGTTAGTGTTAATGAGATGATGTGCGCATAATGTTTAGCAGAGTAGCCAGCACATTTAAGAATGCAACAAGTTGTATGTTAATGTGATAATTTACTATTGCTGTTATGATTCCACATAATATCTTATATTTAATTTTTAATCTTCCTATGTATATAATTAAAGGTCTGTTATCAAGATGTAATCCAGATTCATTTCTGCAACCTAACTTACTATTTTTTTCGTTAAAGATAGGCAGCACTGGTTGGATTTCTTGCCTATAAGTTTTCAATGGCCTTTTAATAGAAATGCTTGATCCTAGAAATATGAATGGGAAATAGTCATTTATTTGTACATCTCTTAGGGACTTGGGTATAGAACATACCATAGCACAAGAATAAGATATGGTGGCTATCTTCCAAGATGTTTATAGATTACCAGGGGTAAATAAAAGTTAAATAATAAAATTTTATCCTTGGTGCTAAAACAACACTGAAAAACAAGTGTGTGAGTATAAAGGATGTTAGCCATTGGCTTGAAATATTTTCCTAAATTATGTAAGCCTAATATATTATTAAAGGTGTTTCATTTGCTCAGGACAGTTATAATACATGTAATCAAATTCTACACATTGAAAATATTTCATATATTCTAAGTTCTACATTTAACAGAATGATATATATAACTGTGCTATCATGATTGAAACATTCTAATGCATTTAAAAAGAATATGTTCTTAAATTGACAAATTTTCTCAAAACAGTGCATTTATACTCCTGGTAATATAGTTAAAAGTCCCTGTAAATAATTTTTGTGCAGTATACAACAGCATAAAATACTCTATTTTCTTGTTCAGGGAACTCAGTGAAGGCAAAGAGGAAAGTCAACATCAACAACCTGATGATTCTCACAATGTAGCTGTCTATGTTGAGAGAGCACATGGTGGCCATAATTTATATAGACCAAAAAGAGCCACAGAGAACTTTGAAGAATTCCTAGCTATCTTAAAGAAATTGTAAGTATTTAAATTATACTCCTTCTTTTAGTTGAGTAATTCTTTGGAATGTCTTTATTTTTTAAAGTTTATTGTTGTTGGATAAGTGTACTTTAGTTATGATATAGCACTTGTGGTTGATTCAGAAGAGATGGACACGCTGGAGATTTTATTTCTATATAAATACAATCTTCATGAATTCAGTCTTCATGGTGTGTCATGGATATAATGCTAAACCTGTGATCCATTATTTTAAAATTAAGCTGCAAGCATAATACATATTATTTACTGATATTTCACAATTATGTTAAAGATGTCCTTAGCTTATGGTTATCTGAAGGTTTTTCACAGAATTTAAGCTGTCTTCCTCATCCAGGAGTCTTTAAATAAACTTACCACACATTCCTTTTTTTTTTTTTTTTTGAGACTAAGTCTTGCTCTTGTGCCCCAGGCTGGAGTGCAATGGCATGATCTCGGCTTACTGCAACCTCTGCCTCAGTGGCATGATCTGGGCTTATTTCAACCTCCTGGGTTCGAGTGATTCTCCTGCCTCAGCTGGGATTACAGGCACCTGCCACCATACCTAGCTAATTTTTGTGTTTTTAGTAGAGATGGGGTTTCACCATGTTGGCCAGGCTGGTCTCGAACTCCTGACCTCAGGTGATCCTCGGCCTCCCACGGCCTGGGATTACAGGCGTTAGCCACTGCACCTGTCCCCATTGCCTTTAATTTCCTAGAATACTTTGTGCTCTAATAGGGACACAACTGTCTGGAGAAGGATCGGTGTGTAGGAGAAGATTAAATCTGAGTGGAGGCTGATTACCAAAGATGGTATTGGATTTGTGAATAAAATTAAAGTTAAACGAGGACCATGAAAATTATAGAAGAAAATCTTTACCACCTGTCATAGGGGAGTAAAATTAAACTTGTAAGCTGAAAAAAAGAAATTCAACTAGAATATGTGATATTGGAATTGAGATTGATAACAGGAACAAAACCAAAAGTCTCAAGACTAGAATTGTCTTCATAAAAAATTCAATAGCGGGGAATGAGTAATTAAAAATTTGACATTTATGTTCTGAAGAATGAACTTTTTCTTTGTTTAGATACACAAATACCATTATGGTATAACTGCTACAGTATACAGTGCAGTAACATGCTGTACAGGTTTGTAGCCTAGGAGCAACAGGCTAGACCAGCTGGCCTAGGTGTGTAGTAGACTACACTATCTAGGTTTGTTTAAGTGTACTCTGTGATGTTTACAGAATGACAAAAATCACATGATGACAAATTTCTCAGAATGTATCCCCGTTGTTAAGTGGCACATGACTATGATTGCAAATTTGAGGAAATATGATCAGAGCTTCCAGGAAAGTTGAGAATGGTCAGATTTTTGATACTCTTAACTTATAATAACAAAAAGGAAACAACGAATACTAGTCACGTTTCAGTAAAGCAGGTACGAGGGAATTATAGAAGGAAATCTTAACCACCTGTCATAGAAGAATAAAATTAAACTTGTAAGCTGAAAAAATTAGAAAATTCAACTAGAATATGCACAGGAAATTTGTTAAAAATATCCTTTAACTGGTAGAAAATCACTAAAACACTGAAAGTGATTGAAGATATACTATGCCGCAATCACTTTAATTCCATTAAACTCTAATGTTGATTAATATTGCATTAGATTCCAAAATTTTAGTTTCCAGAAACCCATGAATCACTCTGCTGATTTCAGATTGTGCTGGACTGTAAGAGTTTTAATGGCAATGGTGATTCCTATGTTTTTTTACTATAATGAGATAGCAGTTTCCAGATAACAAAGTTTCTGATCTGAGATGCAGGAGGTCAGTAACAGAGACTTCCAAGCAGCTATGATTCTGCACTGCAATGTCAAAATACTGGGAGGTAAATCCAGGTCAATGTCAGAATGGAAACTGCAAATGGGTAAGAAGCCTAGTACCTTCTTAACAGTGGACTACTGCGAAAAGCAGGAACCATGGTAGAAGGCTATCCAAGTACAGTGAAGAATAGACAAGTTACTTTGCTGCATTCTTTTGTGGACCTCCATGGATGCTATTTAATGGCCTATTTCCAAATACCTAGGACAATAGATGTTGTATCAGTGTCAGTTTCCAGAACCTACTTCCTCACTTATGTGTGAGAAAATGGATGAGTAGAGAAGGTCCTGAAGTATATACATCCCCATTTTCAGTGGCTCAGAATTGGGCAGCCAGGACTTTGACATGGCAAAACTCACTGCTGTGACAGCCACCAAATTACCGTAGGAGAGTAAATGAGAAGGAAAATCACTTTTATGAGATGTTTAATATTAACACAAAGCCTTAAGCTCTATATATAACATTTCTGATTTAATCCTCACATCGATGCTTTGAAGTAGCTATGACAAGCTATTAATAGTAAGTAAAAGGGCAATGTATGCACTAAATCCACAATTTATGTTCTATAGTACATGCCTTTTCTCTCCTCTTCTCCTTGGGACGCTAATGTATTAGCTTCTTATTGTTCTGTAATTAATTAACATAAACTTAGTGGCTTACAAAAACATACATTTATTATCTCTCAGGGTGAGGTTTAGCTGGTCCTCTGCTCAGTGTCTCACAAATCTTCATCAGAGTGTCCACTGGGCTGTGACCATTTCTGCAGCATGGAATCCTCTTCCAAGCTCAAATGGTTGTTGGCAGGATTCAGCTCCTTGTGGTTGTAGGACTGACATTCCCACTTTCATGATGACATTCAGCAGGGGCGCCTCTTTGTACTAGATACTCCCTAGATCCTTGCCATGTGGCACTGTCTCAAGCTGTCTCACAACACAAAAGCTTAAATTTTCAAAGCTAGCAAGGGAGAGTCTGTTTTTCTCTCTGTTATTCTGCCTAGGTGAAGTATGATATAAGCTAATCAAGGGCCTATATATCCCATCACTTTTGTAGTATTCCCAAACCACAGATTCTGCCCCCACCCCCAACATTTAAGGAAAGGGGATTGGGTGTTCCCTTAGTCACATTTAGTAACATCATCAATCTATTTGTGACTCTGTTAATCACATTTGCAATGAGGTTGTATGCTTTATAAACACAACACTAAAGTAATTCAATTAAAATCTATTTATTGATGGATAAGTTGTCAGGTCTGTAGCCTTTTGTTTATCTCTGACTAATTCAACCATGATCAGATTGATGGGCTGCTTAAGTGATGTTATCTAATGAAATTTTGAAAATGTTACCTTCTATACTTTAAAACTTTTCACTTTGTCATCCTGACTAAAATTAAAAAAAAAAAAATTTGACTCACAGTAGCTTTTTAAATAAATGCAGGCTGGGTGCAGTGGCTTACACCTGTAATCCCAGCACTTTGGGAGGCCAAGGCGGGTGAATAATGAGGTCAAGAGATGGAGACCATCCTGGTCAACCTGGTGAAACTCCATCTCTATTAAAAATACAAAAATTAGCTGGGTGTGGTGGCATGTGCCTGTAGTCCCAGCTACTTGGGAGGCTGAGGCAAGAGAATTGCTTGAACCTGGAAGGTGAGCCAAGATCAGGCCACTGCACTCCAGCCTGGTGACAGAGCAAGACTCCATCTCAAAAAAAAAAAAAAAAAAAAAAAAAAAAATGCAAATATGTCTGATGAGATTAAGATACTATTAATTATTAATAACTCAGTGTGGTATAGCTTAATCATGTTAATTACATCTTAACTTCCACTTCATGTCAGCAGCTCTGAGTAAATACTGATAGATGGGAAAAATAATAATTTTGAAACATTAAAGTCACGGTGGTGGTGCCACCATAAAGGAGAGATTTGAGCAACCAGAGGATTGTTGAACAGACAGTCAGAGGGAGAGAGGAGACAGAGTGAGAAAAAGAGAGTTGGGAGGCCCCTTTTAAAAATTTTGTATTTTAAGGCATATCAGATTGAATATAAGTTTATCATGCGTATTCATTAGGATTTTGGATCATAAGCAAAAGAAACTGACTCTGGTTCATTAAAACAATCACAACAAACAAAAAGGGAAGCGGGCATTGATGGAAGAACATCAGGTAGCTCTCAGAATGGAAGAACAACAATAAGATGCTGGAGATGATACGAACTCTAAGGCAACTCTGGAAGTCTCTTCAAGGTACAACACTGGAATCAATCAGCTATAACTACTTGCATTTGGGAGTCACTAGGCTCACAGCTTAATTTCAGGGATAGGGAGTCAGATTGTTGTTTATTTTTGTACCCACTCTTAAATAAATGCTGAGGGAGAAGTACACTTTGACAGGCAGTTTTACTGAGTTTACATGCAATTGGCAAAGGGGCAGCATTTCAAAAGAGAAAGTATTTCAGAAGAAGGGGGAAATGATAATAAGTAAATAATATTAAAATCTAGGAGCTGAAACATGACTTAGAATTTTAGTTTCTAAATAATTTTGACTCATTTTAGTTTTCATCCATTAATTAATGAATCCAACATACACTTTTGAACTCTTCTGTGTTTCTGTCAGTATTCCTGGTATTGGGACTGTGGGAACACACAATACCTTTGCCTTCATGGATCTTACATTCTAATGTAAGAGATACTAAACACATATATATTCTGTCAATTAGTGATAAATGCTAGCAAGAGAAGCTAATGCAGAATAAGGGGTTAGAGAATGATGGAAATGATCAGAGAAGTCAGATTTTATGAAATAGGAGAAAGAGAAGAGAGAGAGAGAGACAATTAAATACCTTGAAGAAGTGCATTCTAGGGAAAGAAAACACAAGTGCAAGAGCCCAGGTATTGCAACATGGTCTGCAAATAGAAAAACAAATTAACAAAAACCACAATAATTGGCAAGAAGGTCATTGTTGTGAAAGTGCATGAGTCAGATGGGAGACCTCGTGGAAATAGGGCTTCAGAAGTAGCCAGGGACCAGATTATCATTTAGGGTCTCATGGGCCATGAAGGGATTTTAACCTTGGTATGATTGGCACGTTATGATTTACATGGCAAAAGGTCACGTGTGGATGGTTGACTGTGGATGCCAAAAGGAGATTCAGGGTGACCTGTTAGAATGCTGTGAAATTTGTCTAGGTGCGAGATGAAAGTGGCCCATATTCTGTGTTAGGGATTTAGATTTGACATGATTTGATTTTCTCTCTCTGTTTAAGACATGAGCAGGGTTGAATAGATAGTCCTTGAAGCAAATCAGGTTCATTGCTCAGTTTAACCACTAACATGATGGAGAATGCTGGGCAAATCATCTGATGCTCTCACATGTTGGTATTTGACTGCAGTGCCTATAACAACAGTGGCTTTTAAAATGCAATTATAAAATACTATGGTAAAAATAATTAGTTTCTTCATAAATGACTAATTTCTGGGGAAAAAAGTTATGTTTGTGTGTATTTGTGGGAGTTGTGGAAAGGGTAGGAGAAGAGAGGGACTTATAAATGAACTGTGAAATGCAGATTAAGATCCTCTGAGAAAACTTGGCCCGATTGTTTTTTCTTCTACTGTCTCCAGTTAACGATGTTTCCTTTGAGGGAATGAGGCAGCTGAAGATCATTATGTTTCAGTAGAGCAGTGATGCAAAGCCACTTCTCAGGAATGACTCAGAGGAATTGCTCCCTGGAAGAACATCAGGATTTTTGCCTTTTAGATTCAGGCTGTTTAAAAGCCAAATGCAATATGGTTCTTATGCTGTCGTCCTCCGGTGAAATGGCACATAAGATGAGGAATTGCAGTCTCAAACTATATTTAAGGGCTGCATGCTGATCAAAGAAAAACACTTTGTGGGGCTATTAATTTGTGAAAAAATACAGTATTTTGGAGGAAAACTGCACTGCAATGGAGTGGAAGGGGGTTCACATCTAGAAAAGAAAATTTCTCTTTGAAGTTAAAAGGTAACATAGGTTAATAAAGAATGGTGTGGTACTGAAAGGAATTTAGATTTCTGACACAAATGGTGATCATTTATGACAGAAGAATGGGAAATAAAGGAAGAGAATTATTTGTGTTAAAATGAGTTAGCAAAGGACAGAAATTAAAAACTCATTGACGGTAGATTGGTATTCTAAAAGCGTGTCACACTGCATCTTGTTTTGTCTGTGGCAGCTAGATTGAAAGTTGCATTTGGGATGTACATGTTGCAAAATGCCTGGCCTGCAGAGTCAGAAAGAACTGTGTTCTCAACTGGACTCCCCTAATCATTAGTTGTATGATATTGAGCAAATTTCTCCCTCTAAAAATTTAATGCACTAATCTATAAAATGGGCACGATTATTAATCTCATAGAGTCATCATTGTTGTGAAGCCTAAACACAGTTAGAATGTAAAGCCCCAAACATTACTTGGTCCGTTTTAGGCCCTGTGTGAATGTCAATCTCCCCTTTCCCAAAGAATGTTACATATTGTGACTGCTTTTTAACAAAAGACTTGGCTATGTTCTTGCCATAGTTGAATTATAAAGGGGTTCCTGGTGTCTCTGAATAATAATGTATTTCATTTTTAATTTCTTCAAGAAAGAATATTCAAATTTCTCCTACAACTTATGAATAAATAACAGATATTACTTATTTATCATATATTTGCATTCGTTTACAAAGTTGCTGGGAAAATTTTCATACAGGAGTTTAAGAAACTACTGTTTGATCATATATTAACTAGTATTCAAAAATAATTGTATCTTGATAGCTTTGTTCTATTGTTTGGACATAAGCAAACATCTATTATAATATTTCTTATAAAGAGTTATTTTTTCACTGTATAGATGTATTATTTCAGCATAGATGTGACTATTAAAGCTGAGCCTTCTTGTTTTGGGTGACATGGTTTTGCATTTTATTTTTCCATAGAAATGTCTTAGTAAGTGTTTAGTGTAAGTTCTTTCTTATTAATATTAGGTTTATAAGTGTAACAGAAAGTGCTTGTCATGCACTGAGACATGAGAATCTTATGACTTTATTGGGAATTTTTATCATGTGTTGTATTATAGATTTAATAACACAATGGAACACAAAGTCTTTTAAGAATATTTCTCGTAACAATTATCTGTTGAAGTATCGCAAAAATCCATGATTTCATTAAAAGATTTAATGTCTGACTATACAAAAATATTACTTGCCTTCCTCATGCAGTTCTTATAGACTATTAAAATCATCTTGAATATTAGTCCTACATTTATCAAAATGACTTAGTTTCACATACATGCCATTGTACTTTATATGTATGAGTAGAATGCTTTTGTACTCGAGGAGTTACCTCATGGTATGAAGAACCATTTTAGAGAAACATAGATAATTAAGTCCAGGCTCAACTCATACAATATCTAGAAAATTCTGGCAAGATTTGGTTGTTTCTAGCAGAGTGTGGGTCTGCATGGTCGCTGTTGCCAGTCAAAACCTGGGTCTGTCTGCGGAGAAGTAATAAACTACTTGGCAGTCTCTAAAAACCTGCAACATAATTCCTTATTTGTCTCTCCTCTTTCATCCACTGAACATTTAGTCTAAGAAAATGGTGGTTTAATTGGTTTAATATTCAAAGGTGATATTATAATAGGCTTGGTTTGGCTAAAGAGATGAAAAATGTGGTCAGATGTCATTAGTACGTTTGCAGTATCCATTTGTGGTTCTAAGGAGATGTGTGTGTGACTCTACCTATTTGATGGCTTACATAAAATTTGGTTTCCAAATGAGCCACTAAATTGGGCTTGTTGTACAGCAAGGTCCATCAGTGTATGGTTAAATGTTCTTTCTTCTTCATTAGATATTTGTCAGCTAGACTGATGTGAAATCTACATTGGACAAAAATTCTTCCCTGGAGCATTCATGCTCCATTTCATTTTTTTTTTGTAATCTGATAATTATGACCATATTCTTGTTAAAAATTTCCAAGCACTACTTTTCACTTTTCATTTTTTTATTTTTGTGGGTACATAGTAGATGTATATATTTATGGGGCACACAAGATGTTTTGATACAGGCGTGCTATGAATAATAATGACATCGTGGAGAATGGGGTGTTCCTGCCCTCAGGCATTTATCCTTTGTGTTACAGACATTCCAATTACACTATTTTATGTATTTTAAAATGCACAATTAAATTATTGACTATAGTCATCCTGTTGTGCTATCAAATAGTGGCTCTTATGTATTCTATTTTTTTTGGTATCCTTTAGCCATCCCTACCTCCTCCCAACCACCCTACTACCCTTCCCAGCCTCTGGTAACCATACTTCTACACTCTATGTTCATGAGTTCAATTGTTTTGATTTTTATATCCCACACATAAGTGAGACCATGTGATGTTTGTCTTTCTGTGCCTGATTTCATTTACTATAATGACCTCCAGTTCCATCCATGTTGTTACAAATGACAGGAGCTCATTATTACGTATGGCTGAATGGTACTCCATTGTGTATATGTACCACATTTTCTTTATCCATTCTTCTGTTGATGGACATTTAGGCTGCTTCCAAATCTTGGCTACTGTGAACAGTGCTACAATAAATGTGGGAGTGGAGATATCTCTTCAATATACTGATTTCCTTTCTTTTGGGCATATACACAGCAGTGGGATTGCTGGATAATATATTTCTAATTTTAGTTTTTTCAGGAACCTTAAATTGTTATTCACAGTTCTTGTACTGATTTACATTCTCACCAACACTGTACAAGTGTTCCCTTTTCTCTGCATCCTCACCAGCATTTGTTATTGCCTGTCTTTTGGATATAAACCACTTAAACTAGGGTGAGATGATACCTTATTGTAATTTTGATTTGCATTTCTCTGATGATCAATGATGTTGAGCATCTTTTCATATGCCTATTTGCCATTTTTATGTCATTTTTTTGAGAAACATCTATTCATATCTTTGGCCAATTTTAAATCAGATTATTAAATTCTTTCTTACAGAGTTTTTTGAGCTTCTTATCTATGCTGGTTATTAATCCCTTGTCAGAGGGGTAGTTTGCAAATATTTTCTCCCATTCTGTTGACTGTCTCTTCATTTTGTTGATTGTTTCCTTCACTGTGCATAAACTTTACAACCTGATGTGATCTCATTTCTCCATTTTTGCTTTGGTTGCCTGTGCTTGCGGGTTATTACTCAAGAATTTTTTGCCCAAACCAATGTCCTAGAGATGTTTTCCAGTGTTTCATAGTAATTTCATAGTTTGTGTTCTTAGATTTAAGACTTTAATCCATTTTTATTTGATTTTTTTAATATGGGGAGAAATAGGGGTCTAGTCGCTCTGCATGTGAATATCCAGTTTTCCCAGCACATTTTGTTGCAGAGATTGTCCTTTCAGCAATGTATTTCTTGGTTCCTTTGTCAAAAATGAGCTCACCATATATATATGGATTTATTTGTGGGTTCTCTATTCTGTTCCATTGGTCTATGTTTCTGTTTTTATGCCAGTAACATGCCATTTTGGTTACTATAGCTCTGTAATATAATTTAAAGTCAAGTAATATGATTCCTCTGGTTTTGTTCTTTTTGCTTAGGGTAACTTTGGCTATGCTGGGTCTTTTGTGGTTCCATATACATTTTAGTATTATGTTTTCTATTTCTGTGAAGAATGCCATTGGAATTTTGATTGGGATTGCATTGAATCTGTAGATTGCTTTGGGTAGTAAGGACATCTTAACAATATTGATTCTGCTAATACATGAACATGGAATATCTTTCCATTTTTGGTGTCCTCTTCAATTTATTTCATCAGTGTTATATAGTTTTCTTTATAGATATATTTCACATATTAGTTAATTCCTAGGCATTTAATTGTACTTGTGGCTATTGTCAATGGTATTACCTTTTTGATTTCTCTTTCAAATTGTTGATTTTTGTATTTGGTTTTGTATCCTGCAATTTTAGTGAATTTGTTTATCAGTTCTAATCATTTTAGGAGGAAGTCTTCAGGGTTTTCCAAATATAAGATCATATTGTCTACAAATAAAAATAATTTGACTTTTTCCTCTGCATGTTTGATGCTCTTTATTTTTTTTCTTTTGTGTGATTGCTCTTGCTAGGACTTCCAGTACTATGTTGAGTAACAGTGGTGAATGTGGAGATCTTTGTCATGTTTCAGGTCTTAGAGAAAAAGCTTCAGTTTTTAATCCCATTCAGTATGATTCCAGTGTGGGTCTGTCATATATAGCTTATATTATGTTGAGATATGTTTCTTTTATACCTAGGTTTTTGAGGGTTTTTATTACAAACAGATGTTATATTTTATCAAATGCTTTTTTTTTTTTTTTTTTTTTGAGATGGAGTCTCACTCTGTCACCCAGGCTGGAGTGCAGTGGTGTGATCTCAGCTCACTGAAACCTCCGTCTCCTGAGTTTAAGCAGTTCTGTGCCTCAGCTTCCCGAGTAGCTGGGATTACAGGTGCGTGCCACCACGTCCTGCTAATTTTTGTATTTTTGGTAGAGACGGGTTTCACCATCTTGGCCAAGCTGGTCTTGATCTCCTGACCTCATGATCCACCTTCCTCAGCTTCCCAAAGTGCTGGGATTATAGGTATAAATAACCATACCCAGCCTATCAACTGCTTTTTAGGTATCAATTAAAACAATTATGTGGTTTTTGCCCTTCATTCTGTTGATATGTTGTATCACATTGATTGATTTGCATATGTTGAACTATCCTTGCATCCCTGAGATAAGTCTTACTTGGTCATGATGAATGATATTTTTAATGCATTGTTGTGTTTAGTTTGCTAGTGTTTTGTTGAGGATTTTTACAGCAATATTAAACAGTGACATTGGCCTGTAGTTTTCTTTCCTTTTTTTTTTTTTGAGACGGAGTCTCGCTTTGTCGCCCAGGCTAGAGTACAGTGGCACGATCTCAGCTCACTGCAAGCTCCACCCCCCAGGTTCATGCCATTCTCCTGCCTCAGCCTCCCGAGTAGCTGGGACTACAGGCACCTGCCACCATGCCCGGCTAATTTTTTTTGTATTTTTTTTAGTAGAGATGGGGTTTCACTGTGTTAGCCAGGAGGGTCTCGATCTCCTGACCTCGTGATCCACCTGCTTCGGCCTCCCAAAGTGCTGGGATTACAGGCATGAGCTGCCACACCCAGCCAGTTTTCTTTTTTTTAAATGTGTCTTTGTCTGGTTTTGGTGTCAGAGTACTACTGGCTTTGAGAATGAGTTTGAAAGTATGCCAGTGTCCCCTGTTTTTCAGAATAGTTTGAGTAGGATTGGTACTAGTGCTTCTTTAAATGTTTGATATAATTCAGCAGTTAAGTCTGTCCTGGGCTTTTCTTTCCTGGGTGACTTTTTATTACAGGTTCTATCTTTTTACTTATTATTGATCTGTTCAGTTTTTGGATTTCTTCCTGTTTCAATCTTGGTAAGTTTTATGTGTCTAGGAATGTGTTCATTTCTCCCAGATTTTCCGATGTATTTTATGTGTTAATTTATTCTGTGTTCGTTTATTCTATATATTCCAAAGGATCATAGTAGCTACTAATGATCCTTTGAATTTCTGCATTATCAGATGCAATGTCCACCTTTTCATCTCTGATTAAACATTACTTTTCTACTGTTTGCTTTTTGATATCACAAAGTTAATAACTTTACAGTAAATTCTTGCTTTTCAGTTTTCAGCACTTAGGATTCTTATTTGAAAGCAATAGAAGCTGATTCCTAAGCTAAAAGAAAAAATATTAAATTTCTTGTTATTTAGAATGATTTTCTTAAAACAGATTCAATATCAGGTAAAAGTACAGATAATGTAACTATTCCTGATCTTTTTAGCTACATTCACTTTTGGCAAGAATATAATAGATAGGCAGGGCACGGTGGCTCACGCCTGTAATCCCAGCACTTTGGGAGGCTGAGGCAGGAAGATCACCTGCGGTTAGGAGTTTAAGACCAGCCTGGCCAACATGGTGAAATCCCATCTCTACTAAAATTAGCTGGGTGTGGTGGTGGGCATCTGTAATCCCAGCTATTCGGGAGGCTGAGGCAGGAGAATCACTTGAACCTGGGAGGCGGAGGTTGCAGTGAGCCAAGATCGTGCCACTGCACTCCAGCCTGGGTGACTGAGCGAGACTTTGTTGCAAAAACAAAAAACAAAACAAAAAAAATTGCCCCAGCAGTAAATATTAGCTTTTAAATTATTTTTAATTTTATAGAACAAAAAAAGACATCTTGTTTAACTTACAGTTATTTTAATTTGCCTTTCTTTGTTTCCTTGTTAAGCTAAATTTTCTTTAATCATTTATTAGCCATTTGTATTTATTCATGTTGGTGTTGTGAAAAAAAGTAAATCTTGGAATTCCCAAATCACTAAGACAAAGGAAAAATCAAGCTAGGAACTGCACGGGGCAAACCTGCCCCATTGTATTCCTAAAAAGATAGCTACTAAGATTAAAAAGCTGCATACCTCCCTCACAATTGGTCCACAAAGAAATTCCTTGCAGACAAAGGACAAACAGAACTCAGGAGAAACCCTTTGCTCACTGAGATAAATGCATATTTAATTGCTTCCTTTGGAAAGGAATCAGAAACTCAAAATAATATAACCGTTTGTCTTCTATCTACCTATGACCTGGAAGCCCCTCCTCCCCTCTTCGAGTTGTCCCACTTTTCTGCACCAAACCAATGTACATTTTTACACATATTGATTGATGTCTCATATCTCCCTATAGCATATAAAACCAAGCTGTTCCCTGACCACCTTGGGCATATGTTGTCAATACTTCCTGAGACTGTGCCACAGGTGCATCCTTAACCTTGGCAAAATAAACTTTCTAAATTGACTGAGACCTGTCTCAGATATTTCGGGTTCACAGTGTGAATTATCTGATAATGGATTTTGCCCATATTTTCTACTGTGCTGATATAAAGAGCTATCTATATTTTATATAGATATATGACAGTATAGACATAATACCATTTATGGAATGGAGAATAAAATTTTTTAGAAAAATATTGTACCTAATATATTTATCCAATATATATGTGCTGGTCATGTGAAAATTTAACAAACATCAAATGAAAAAGAAAGAATATATGTGTGTGTGTACATATATATCATATATAGCATATGTTATTAAATATATAAGCATTTTTATTAAAGTCTAATTTACATATAATAAAAATGTATATTTTAAACTGTGCAATGTGGTAAATTTAGACAAATGTATAAAGCTGTGATATAAACCATCACCACAATTTAGATAATGAACATATTCATTTTCCCAAGAGTTTCCTTGCAACTTTTGTCGTTCTTTCTTCTTGTGTGTCCTTGTGCCCACCCTCTGTTCCAAGCAACCACTTATCTGCTTTCTGTCAGTAAGTTTATTTTACATTTTGTGGGGGGGGGGGGGAGAAGTTAAATAGCACTAACTGATACATGGAATTAAATAGTATTATTATTTTTTAGTCTAGCGTTTTTCACTCAGCATAATTATTTGCAGCTTGATGCATGTTGTTTTTCATAACAATAGCTATTCCTTTTTCTTTCTGATTAGCAATCTGCTGTATGAATATACCATAGTTTATCTAAGTATATGTTGATGAACATTTGTGGCTACTATGAATGAGGCTGCCATGAACATTTATTTATAAGTCTTAGTGTGAGCATGTGCTTTCATTTCTCTTGAGTAAATACTTAGAAAAGAAACAACTTAATCATAGGGTAGGAATAATTTCATCATATGTTGAACTTCTTAAGTAACTGCCAAACTATTTTTCAAAATGGTCGTATCATTTGGTATAGATAATAATTTTCTATGAATGTCAAAATGCCCTATGATAGTCACATTGAAAAACACAATTGACAAAGAAATTTGGTCACCTCTGTGATTTACAATAACCAAACACAATAACCCTAATTATGATTGATAACACAGTCTCAGGCATCAGAACTCTGGAAATCCCATACAATTCTGGAACACATGTTAATATTTTTCACTAAAATATGGCCTGAAGATCAAACACTACCTTATTCCAACAATCCTATGCAGACCGGGCACGGTGACTCACGCCTGTAATCCCAGCACTTTGGGAGGCCGAGGTGGGCAGATCGCCTGAGGTCCAGAGTTCAAGACTAGCCTGGCCAACATAGTGAGACCCCTGTCTCTACAAAAATACAAAAATTATCCAGGCATGATGTCGGCTGCCTGTAATCCCAGCTACTTGGGAGGTTGAGGCAGAAGAATCACTTGAACCCAGGAGGTGGAGGTTACAGTGAACCGACATCCTGCTACTGCACTCCATCCTAGGTGACAGAGTGATACTCCGTCTCAAAAAAAAAAAAAAAAAAAAAAAAATCCTGTGTAACTAAACATGTTGAATAATCCTGTTTATCACTCCTTTGGACACTCCAGGGGTTCTCTTTAGCATTGAAATGCTAGGGGTTAGGAAAGACAATTTTGAAGCTGTAAAGGCTTAACACACTTAATAGAATTTCAGGTTATTTTAAGTCATCAATTTAAATCGTGACTCAAAGCGAAAAACTTTATTCACTAAGAGGGAAGACCTAGTATTCCAAACAATCTGTCTCTTGTCCTTCCCTTCTTTTGTCAGTATTTTATTCACAAAGCAAACAAAAATCTTTTATTGCATGAAAATCTTGTTAAAGAGAAAGCAAAATTTCACCTTGCATTAGTCTATTAATGTCAACCCCAATTCTTTAAAAAATAAAACCTTACAGACAAATCTATTTAATCTTAATCAGTTTGGCCATGAACTGAGAGTCTTTTTTTTTTTTTTTTTGAGACAGAGTCTCGCTCTGTCGCCCAGGCTGGAGTGCAGTGGCGCGATCTCGGCTCACTGCAAGCTCCGCCTCCCGGGTTCACGCCATTCTCCTGCCTCAGCCTCCCGAGTAGCTGGGACTACAGGCGCCCACAACCGCGCCCGGCTAATTTTTTGTATTTTTAGTAGAGACGGGGTTTCACTGTGGTCTCGATCTCCTGACCTTGTGATCCGCCCGCCTCGGCCTCCCAAAGTGCTGGGATTACAGGCGTGAGCCACCGCGCCCGGCTGAACTGAGAGTCTTATAAATCTTTTACAACACTTCATAAATTTTTGTTAAAGAGCATATTAGTGCCTCAGGAAAACCTTGTTGTGTTTTTATTTTAATGTTCAATTTACAGAAAAACCAAATAATACTCTTTTGAATTTAGTCAATATGTTCACAGATTTTCTCTTTAAAAGATTAATTTTTACAAACCTTCCATAACTTGTTTTAGCCATTAGCTTTATCTTATCTAATTTAAAACAATCCTTTAATCCTCTGAACTAGATGAAAATTTACATTCCCATACGTTCTTATATTCTTTTACTAAAGATACATTTTACTCTCCTTATACACATTGTATTTAAATCTATTTTCAGTAGACTCCACTACATGTTATAATGGTAGCTCTTAGCAATTTTTAATTTTGAAATACCTGGTAAGTTATTTTAGTTACATACCTAGGTGCAGATAAGGCCTGACTATTTCCAGTATAGCTAGGAGCATGGTATCTGTCCCCAGGCCTTACCAAACTATAAAGCAGGAAAGTTAAACAATTTGCTTTTTTTTCTTTTTTTTCTTTAATTATACTTTAAGTTCTATGGTACATGTGCACAACGTGCAGGTTTGTTACATATGTATACATGTGCCATGTTGGTGTGCTGCACTCATTAACTCATCATTTACAGTAGGTATATCGCCTAATGCTATCCCTCCCCACTCCCCCCAACCCACGACAGGCCCCGGTGTGTGATGTTCCCCACCGTGTCCAAGTGTTCTCATTGTTCAATTCCCACTTATGAGTGAGAACATGCCATGTTTGGTTTCCAGCTTCATCCATGTCCCTACAAAGGACATGAGCTCATCCTTTTTTTATGGCCACATAGTATTCCCTGGTGAATATGTGCCACATTTTTTTAATCCAGTCTATCATTGATGGACATTTGGGTTGGTTCCAAGTCTTTGCTATTGTGAATATTGCTGCAATAAACATATGTATACATCTGTCTTTATAGCAGCATGATTTATAATCCTTCAGGTATATACCCAGTAAAGTAATGGGATGACTGGGTCAAATGGTATTTCTAGTTCTAGATCTTTGAGGAATCGCCACACTGTCTTCTACAATGGTTGGACTAGTTTACAGTCCCACCAACAGTGTAAAAGTTTTCCTATTTCTCAACATCCTCTCCAGCACCTGTTGTTTCCTGACTTTTTAATGATTGCCATTCTAACTGGTGTGAGATGGTGTCTCGCTGTGGTTTTGATTTGCATTTCTCTGATGGCCAGTGATGATGAGCATTTTTTCATGTGTCTGTTGGCTGCATAAATGTCTTCTTTTGAGAAGTGTCTGTTCATATGCTTTGCCCACTTTTTGATAGGGTTGTTTGATTTTTTTCTTGTACATTTGTTTAAGTTCTATGTAGATTCTGGATATTAGCCCTTTGTCAGATGGGTAGATTGTAAAAATATTCTCCTATTCTGTAGGTTACCTCTTCACGCTGATGATAGTTTCTTTTGCTGTGCAGAAGCTCTTTAGTTTAATTAGATCTCATTTGTCAATTTTGGCTTTTGTTGGCATTGCTTTTGCTGTTTTAGTCATGAAGTCCTTTCCCGTGCCTATGTCCTGGATGGCATTGCCTAGGTTTTCTTCTAGAGTTTTTATGGTTTTAGGTCTAACATTTAAGTCTTTAATCCATCTTGAATTAATATTCATATAAGGTGTAAGGAAAGGATCCAGTTTCAGCTTTCTACATATGGCTAGCCAGTTTTCCCAGCACCATTTATTAAAAAGGGAATCCTTTCCCTATTTCTTGTTTTTGTCAGGTTTGTGAAAGATCAGATAGTTGTAGATGTGTGGTATTATTTCTGAGGGCTCTGTTCTGTTCCATTGGTCTGTATCTCTGTTTTGGTACCAGTACCGTACTATTTTGGTTATGGTAGCCTTGTAGTACAGTTTGAAGTCAGGTAGCATGATGCCTCCAGATTTGTTCTTTTGGCTTAGGAATGTCTTGGCAATGTGGGCTCTTTTTTTGGTTCCACATGGACTTTAAAGTAGTTTTTTTCCAATTCTGTGAAGAAAGTCATTGGTAGCTTGATGGGGATGGCATTGAATCTATAAATTACCTTGGGCAGTATGGCCATTTTCACAATATTGATTCTTCCTATCCATGAGCATGGAATGTTCTTCCATTTGTTTGTATCCTCTTTTATTTCATTGAGCAGTGGTTTGTAGTTCTCCTTGAAGAGGTCCTTTGCATCCCTTGTAAGTTGTATTCCTAGGTATTTTATTCTCTTTGAAGCAATTGTGAATGAGAGTTCATTCGTGATTTGGCTCTCTGTTTGTCTGTTATTGGTGTATAGGAATGCCTCTGATTTTTGCACATTGATTTTGTATCCTGAGACTTTACTGAAGTTTCTTATCAGCTTAAGGAGATTTTGGGCTGAGATGATGGGGTTTTCTAAATATACAATCATGTCATCTGCATACAGGGACAATTTGACTTCCTCTTTTCCTAATTGAATACCCTTTATTTCTTTCTCCTGCCTGATTGCCCTGGCCAGAACTTCCAACACTTTGTTGAATAGGAGAGGTGAGAGAGGACATCCCTGCCTTGTGCCAGTTTTCAAAGGGAATGGTTACAGTTTTTGCCCATTCAGTATGATGTTGACTGTGAGTTTGTCATAAATAGCTCTTATTATTTTGAGATATATCCCATCAATACCTAGTTTATTGAGAGTTTTTAGGATGAAGGGCTGTTGAATTTTGTCAAAGGCTTTTTCTGCATCTATTGAGATAATCATGTGGTTTTGGTCTTTGGTTCTGTTTATATGACGGATTATGTTTATTGATTTGTGTGTGTTGAACCAGCCTTGCATCCCAGGGATGAAGCCAACTTGATCGTGGTGGATAAGCTTTTTGATATTTTGCTGGATTCTGTTTGCCAGTATTTTATTGAGGATTTTTGCATCGATGTTCATCAGGGATATTGGTCTAAAATTCTCTTTTTTTGTTGTGTCTCTGCCAGGCTTTGGTATCAGGATGATGCTGTTCTCATAAAATGAGTTAGGGAGGGTTCCCTCTTTTTCTATTCATTGGGATAGTTTCAGAAGGAATGGGACCAGCTCCTCTTTGTACCTCTGGTAGAATTCGGCTGTGAATCTGTCTGGTCCTGGACTTTTTTTTCGTTGGTAGGCTATTAATTATTGCCTCAATTTCAGAGCCTGTTATTGGTCTATTCAGGGATTCAACTTCTTGCTGTTCTAGTCTTGGGAGGGTGTATGTGTCCAGGAATTTATCTCTTTCTTCTATATTTTCTAGTTTATTTGCATAGAGGTGTTTATAGTATTCTCTGATGGTAGCTGTATTTCTGTGGGATCAGTGGTGATATCCCCTTTATCATTTTTTATTGCATCTATTTGATTCTTCTCTCTTTTCTTCTTTATTAATCTTGTTAGTGGTCTATCAATTTTGTTGATCTTTAAAAAAAAAAAAAACAGCTCCTGGATTCACTGATTTTTTGAAGGGTTTTTTGTGTCTGTATCTCCTTCAGTTCCGCTCTGATTTTAGTTATTTCTTGCCTTCTGCTAGCTTTTGAATGTGTTTCCTGTTGCTTCTCTAGTTCATTTAATTGTGATGTTAGGGTGTCACTTTTAGATCTTTCCTGCTTTCTCTTGTGGGCATTTAGTGCTATAAATTTCCCTCTACACACTGCTTGAAATGTGTCCTAGAGATTCTGGTATGTTGCATCTTTGTTTTCATTAGTTTCAAAGAACGTCTTTATTTCTGCCTTCATTTCGTTATGTACCCAGTAGTCATTCAGGAGCAGGTTGTTCAGTTTCCATGTAGTTGAACAATTTTGAGTGGGTTCCTTAATCCTGAGTTCTAATTTGATTGCACTGTGGTCTGAGAGACAGTTTGTTATAATTTCTGTTCTTTTACATTTGCTGAGGAGTGCTTTACTTCCAACTATGTGGTCAGTTTTGGAATAAGTCTGATGTGGTGCTGAGAACAATGTGTATTCTGCTGATTTGGCATGGAGAATTCTGTAGATGTCTATTAGATCCTCTTGGTGCAGAGCTGAGTTCAATTCCTGGATATCCTTGTTAACTTTCTGTCTTGTTGCTCTGTCTAATGTTGACAGTGGGGTGTTAGTCTCCCATTATTATTGTGTGGGAGTCTAAGTCTCTTTGTAGGTCTCTAAGGACTTGTTTTATGAATTTGGGTTCTCCTGTATTGGGTGCATATATATTTAGGATAGTTAGCACTTCTTGTTGAATTGATCCCTTTACCATTATGTAATGGCCTCCTTTGTCTCTTTTGATATTTGTTGATTTGAAGTCTGTTTTATCAGAGACTAGGACTGCAACCCCTGCTTTTTTTTGTTTTCTATTTCCTTGGTGAATCTTCCTCCATCCATTTATTTTGAGCCTATGTGTGTCTCTGTACATGAGATGGGTCTCGTGAATACAGCACACTGATGGGTCTTGACTCTTTATCCAATTTGCCAGTCTGTGTCTTTTAACTGGAGCATTTAGCCCATTTACATTTAAGATTAATATTGTTATGTATGAATTTGATCCTGTCATTATGATGTTAGCTGGTTATTTTGCTTGTTGGTTGATACAGTTTCTTCCTAGCATCAATGATCTTTATAGTTTGGCCTGTTTTTGCAGTGGCTGGTACTGGTTGTTCCTTTCCAAGTTTAGTTCTTCCTTCAGGAGCTCTTGTAAGGCAGGCCTGCTGGGACAAAATCTCTCAGCATTTGCTTGTCTGTAAAGGATTTTATTTCTCCTTCACTTCTGAAGCTTAGTTTGGCTGGATATGAAATTCCGGACTGAAAATGCTTTTCTTTAAGAACGTTGAATATTGGCCCCCACTCTTTTCATGTTTGTGCAGTTTCTGCTGAGAGATCCATTGTTAGTCTGATGGGCTCCCCTTTGTTGGTAACTCGACCTTTCTCTCTGGCTGCCCTTAACATTTTTTTCTTCATTTCAGTTTCGGTGAATCTGACAATAATGTGTCTTGGAGCTGCTCTTCTCGAGGAGTATCTTTGTGGTGTTCTCTGTATTTCCTGAATTTGAATGTTGGCCTGCCTTGCTAAGTTTGGGAAGTTCTCCTTGCTAATATCCTGCCGAGTGTTTTCCAACTTGGTTCCATTCTCCCTGTTACTTTCACATACACCAATCAGACGTAGATTTGGTCTTTTCGCATAGTCCCTTATTTCTTGGAGGCTTTATTCATTTCTTTTTACTCGTTTTTCTCTAAACTTCTCGCTTCATTTCATTCATTTGATCTTCAATCACTGATACCCTTTCTTCTACTTGATTGAATCAGCTGCTAAAGCTTGTACATGTGTCATGTAGTTCTCATGCCATGGTTTTCAGCTCCATCGGGTCATTTAAGGTCTTCTCTACGCTGTTTATTCTCGTTAGCCATTCGTGTACTCTTTTTTCAAGGTTTTTACTTTCTTTGCGATGGGTTCGAATATCCTCCTTTAGCTAGGAGAAGTTTGTTATTGCCGATCGTCTGAAGCCTTCTTCTCTCAACTTGTCAAAGTCATTCTCCGTCCAGCTTTGTTCCGTTGTTGGCAAGGCGCTGTGTTCCTTTGGAGGAGAAGATGCGCTCTGATTTTCAGAATTTTCAACTTTTCTGCTCTGGTTTCTCCCCATCTTTGTGGTTTTATCTACCTTTGGTCTTTGATGATTGTGACCTACGATGTGGCCAAATAGGAACAGCACCAGTCTACAGCTACCAGTGTAACCAATGCACAAGATGGGTGATTTCTGCATTTCCAACTGAGGTACCGGGTTCATCTCACTGGGGCTTGTTGGACAGTGGGTGCAGCCCAGAGAGTGTGAGCCAAAGCAGGGCATGGCATTACCTTACCCCGGAAGCCCAAAGGGTTGGGGAATTCTCTTTCCTAGCCAAGGGAAGCCATGACAGACAGCACCTGGAAAATCGGGACACTCCCACCCTAATACTGAGCTTTTCCAATGGTCTTAGCAATCGGCACACCAGGAGGTTATATCCTGCACCTGGCTTAGAGGATCCCACGCCCACAGAGTCTTGCTCACTGCTGGCACAGCAGTCTGAGATAGAACTGTAAGGTGGCAGCAAGGCTCGGGGAGGGGCATCCGCCATTGCTGAGGCTTGAGTAGGTAAACAAAGTGGCCCGGGAAGCTCAAACTGGGTGGAGCCCACCACAGCTCAAGGAGGCCTCCTGTCTCTGTAGACTCCACTGCTCAGGGCAGGGCATGGCTGAACAAAAGGCAGCAGAAACTTCTGCAGACTTAAACGTCCCTGTCTGACAGCTTTGAACAGAGTAGTGGTTCTCCTAGCACAGAGTTGGAGATATGAGAATGGATAGACTGACTCCTCCAGTGGGCTGCTGACCCCTGATAGCCTAACTGGGAGACAACTCACAGTAGGGCCGACTGACACCTCATACAGCCGGGTGCCCCTCTGAGATGAAGCTTCCAGAGGAAGTATCAGGCAGCAGCATTTTACGTTCTGCAATATTTGCTGTTCTGCAGCCTCTGCTGGTGATACCCGGGCAAACAGGGTCTGGAGTGGGCCTCCAGCAAACTCCAACAGACCTGCAGCTGAGGGTCCTGATTGTTAGAAGGAAAACTAACAAACAGAACAATTTTCAAAAGCCAAAGCAGTTTATGACCTTAAAGCCTTTAGTCAAGCTAGTTTCTGACTTGCATAATTTAGACCATGTCTATATTTTGAAGACATTTCTACTTTTATTTTACCAATAATTTTAAAGCTAGCCTGTCTACATATAGCAATATATGTTGTTACAACATGACAGTAAGTGTACAAATAAACACATCTAGACATGTATACATACACAAATGAAGATCCAATAGCTTGGAACCCTAGTCATAAGATAGCACTGTGAGCTTACCAGTTTTACTTTGTTTGCTCCAATAGGTAATCCAATGAAGGCTGTCAAAGAAAATTTCGGGTAAAGCAGTTTCTATGACAGTTTGATTTTTAAAGGCCAAACTTCCCCAGAGTCCAAAGAACACTGGGACCAAACAGCACCAAAGGAGAACATCACAAGTTAAAACAGGCCCCTGCTTAGAACAGCAGCACAAAACCCTGGATACATGCAATGCAATCTTACTTTCCTATTCAACAGTAAAACTCCAGATTCCATACAATATTGGGGCCAAACAGTAGTGTAACTGTGAGAGAAAATTCTAAGGAGGGTTTAGTACTAGACCCCAGAACCTCTGCCAAGGGCATCCCGTTTGGAGAGGTGGAGGTCCAGAGGATCCCCTGGGGTGTCCCCCTGTGGAATTCAACCTTAGAGTGTCAGATGTCTCTGACCTTAGGTAGGCACTGGTGCTGCTTTGTGTTTTCCCTCCAGAGGCAATGGCCTACTACGAGCTTTGTAAGGCCATACTTTCTCATGCTTCCTGTTCCAGCAGAGTGATAGCCATGAATTAAAAGGCATTGCAGCTTTATTTTTGTTTCAAAATAGTTGATCTAAGAACTTGATTTTCTTTAAGCCAATCAGGGCTCTCTTATATAAACATCATACACATAACACATGTATAACTACACAGACAGAAGGAGATTCAGTAGTTGTAAGATTTTTTATGTGCCAATCTCCTATTTGCATTGCTGGCCCTGGGGTGGAGCACTTCAAGAACAAGGGCTAGGAAAACATGCAGTTTCTATGGCCTAATAAGTAGGAATAGCTGGAAGACAAAAACAGATTTTGAGAGGGATACATCCACCTCTAATCCCTGGTGCTCCATGAGGAAAACAGAGGTTTTTCCAAAAATGAGTCAGTGGTGCCTCCTTTGTTTTCCCAAGAAGTCCCAGGACTTCAGGGGTTATTTTGGGGCCCTTCATGTGTGCAATAGGATTGGTAAGACAAAAATGGAGACCAGTTCAGTCGACTGATAAAACCTTTTTCCAGAAAAACAAGATCCATGATGAGAAAAGACATAAAGGCCTTTTAAATATACCTATAGCTTGGATAACCATAGACATCTACTTTTAAATAAGCTAACTTTTAACTGTAGCACACCTTTTTAAAGTCATTTTAAATCTCTTATTTCCTAACTTTAGCCATGCCAAATGGCCATTTGAATTCTTGAAGGGGCAGAGAATACAGTGATTTTTATCCTTACTGCTACTAGTTTGCATGAAGAAAGAGAAGCCAGAAGCCTGGCGCAGTGGCTCACACCTGTAATCCCAGCACTTTGGGAGGCTGAGGCGGGCAGATCACGAAGTCAGGAGATCGAGACCATCCTGGCTAACATGGTGTGACCCCGTCTCTACTAAAAATACCAAAAAAAAAAAAAAAAAAAATAGCCGGGCGTGGTGGCAGGTGCCTGCAGTCCCAGCTACTCAGGAGGCTGAGGCAGGAGAATGACATTAACCCAGGAGGCAGAGTTTGCAGCGAACTGAGATTGCACCACTGCACTCCAGCCTGGGTGACAGAGCAAGACTCCATCTCAAAAAAAAAAAACAAAAAAAACAAATAAACAAACAAAAAACAGAGAAGCCAGAAATCTGACTGGCAAGAACCTTTGCCCTTTTGCCGGCATGTCAGGCTTCTGGGTTCCCTTCCCCTGAGACATGGAGCCCTTTGACCCTGGAGTCTGTGAAGGGGAAAAAGCTATTTTCTTTTTTCAGAGCCTGAGGGTCAAACGAGTCCAGCGATTTAGGATACATTTGAGGAGTGCAGGCTGAAAATGATTTGTTGGTTACCCATCTGGAAAGAGGGATAAGAGTCTTCCCTTTGTTCCTCTGTCTTCCTAGCAAATACCCGGGGTACATGACAGAGAGAAGAAAAGGCATCCCACTTAATTCTTTTGACCTTATATCCCCAAGTCCCAGTGATCTGCGCAGGTGCTGACCATGGGTGTAGGTGCAACCTTCACCCATGAAGTTGGAGGCATAGCTGCCAGGCACTCACCTGAGCACAGCCTAAGCCTCCCACTATCAGTCACATTTGAGTTCCCTAAACCCTATCCATGCTATGAAGTTGAGCATGATCTTCCCATCCATGAAGCAGGAGGGCCTAATTGGCAGGAATTAGTCATGCTCACCTGCACTGTGCCCTTTGACTCCCACTGTCATCTGCCTCAGGTCTATTATTCCATTTCAGGGCTTCAAACTGAAGCTTTGGACAAAAGGTGCCTTGGGCGTGTATGAACCCATTAAATTAGTTCCAGATAGCCCTCACCAAATTGCAGCTAGTAACTGGCAGGGGCTGCTCCACCATTGCCTCCCTATCACAAGCAGGTGAAGCTGTGGGGCCAAGTGCAAGGGAGAGAGAAAGGGAGTCCCAGTAAGTGGGGACCTGGCCTAAGCAGGTGACAACTAAGAGGTTGGGTTTTTCCTGAGATGCCCTTCACGGTCATGCTAAGATACAAGGCAGAGGTTGGAGAGGAGAACTTAAAGGCCCACTCAAGCCCAGGAGGAGATCCAACCTCCTTCCCTTGATCCCTGGAATCACGCGGGCTCCTGGATGGCAATGACAGTCTGAACCACCAGAGTCAGCGAAAGGAACCCTGGGACCAGTCAGTCCGGCTACACCATTTGGAAGATGGCAAACTAGACCTTGCAACCCATGTCTCAGGGACAGTCTGCTTTCCAATGATGCACATTTGCAGCAGTCGACTGTGTATGATGAGGACTCTGGGGCTTGTGAGCCTGCAAGGTGGCTATTAGAGGTTCTGCCTTTTTCTTGTGTCTCCTTCCCTCTCTTTGGCCTCCTGATTCCTATTTTAAAAGGCCAAGGTGGCCATTTCAGGAGGTCCTCTAAAGTATTACCTGGTCCTATGGCCTGTTTCTGCAGCTTCCTCCTGCTATCAGGGGCAGCCTGAGTAATAAACTCATCCCCTAAAACCAGCTGTTCCTCTATTGAATCTGGAGATTGAGTGGTATGTTTCACCAAGTCCCCTCTTAGATTTCCCAGGAAGGCAGTGGGACTCTCATCCAATCCCTGGTCTACCATGCATAGCCCACTGCAATCAAGAGGTCTAGTCCCAGTCCCTTGCAAGCCATCCAATATGTACACCTGTAAGGGCTTCCTTTTCCATTCTCCCATTTCATCATTGGACTCTTATTTAGGGTCCTCCAATGGTACTTCTATTCTTCCAACTGGAAAAGGTTCCTCCCCTTCCCAGGTCCTATATAAGATGTAAAGCTCATCCTAAAAATTCTTTGCCACTTGCAGAGTGGCCTGCTTTTCAGCAGTGGTTGGGGTTTGATCCAAAAGTAACATGACACCCTTCCACGAGAGTTCAAATACCTAGGTTAAGTTCTGGAAGGCCCATATATGCCTGTCAGGGCCATCTGAAAACCTGCTAGGATCCCTGTTAATTTGCTGTAAGCTCTGAAAATAAAGGGGCACCTGAATCTAAATGGGACCATATTTACTACACGTCTGTTGTAGGAGCAGGAGGGAGACTGGGACCTTCCTAAAATGACTTCTAGGATGAGGCAAGCTTGGAGGAGAAACTGGATAGGGAGGAGTGGAGGGAGTTGATTCCCCTGCTGGAGGTACCACTGGGGTTTGTTTCCCCAGTTCCCTGGGATTGACCCTTGCAGCCTCTCCTGAGATGGCCACTAGGAAGGCTGAATTGCAATCCTACAATGTTGGCAAAGGTCTGGGTTACCCTAGAAGGCAAAGAAGGCCTTCACATAAGGGACCTTGGACTATTTGCCCTCGTGTTTATGGAAAAGCTTTCTTCTTGAGGCAATGCTTTTCTGTGCCTCATGGTGCTTGGCCGTAAGTTGGCAACCAAATAAATTACAAGAACATTTTTACCACAAATTTACATACAGATACCAAGACATACTTTTCTTTGTGCTACTCTTAACCTTATATCTTATACTTTCAATGACTACACCAAATGCTCATTCTACACAGTAGTATCTCTGTTTGGCAACATTCTTGACATTTTAATATTGTATATAAAAGAAGAACCATGACGGCATGAAATAAACAATGATAGGAAAGACTAAGGTCCTAGCGTGGACACCCTAATGGGCAGTCAGGGACTGGAATTAGTCCAGGAAACTTTGGATAACACCGAGGTGTAGTCTTAGCCAGATATCCTTAGTTGCTCCAGGACCTCTGTCCAGTCTCATGTGACTGCGAGATCTCCATGAAGTGAAACTGGGTTGGAACAAAACCAACATTCCCAACACCAGAGAATGATGGGGGATTGACAGTGTCCTCCCCAGCAAGCCTGTCCTCTTTGTCTTCAGTCTGGCAGCCATGCTAGTCATTTTTAACTGGCTGAGAGTGTTTTTTCTTCATTTTGACTATTACGGAGTTTAGAGACTCCAAAAGAAAAGGACAGAAAGCAGATTCACTTTTACTCGCCCTTCCTGAAGATCCCAGATGAGCCCCCAAAATGTTATGAGATCTTTGAGGAGTGGATTTTCTGGCCAGAAACCTCTGTGGCTGTGGGTGGTTTTGCCCGAGTTCTTGTCCTGTATGCAGGAAGAATGAGGTATGCAGACAAGTGAAGGGTGAATAAGATGAAGATGAGCTTTATTGAGTGTTATAACAGCTCAGAGGAGACCCACAGTCAGTAGCTCCTCTCGTAGGCAGGTCATCCATGGAGCCTTCAGTTCTCAGCAGAGAGGAGGCCCTGGAGAGGGTGGCTCCTCTCTGCATCTGGTCATCCCATCATCTCCAGCTATCAGCAGAGAGGATACCTCTTCTCTGCTGCTGGTCCTCCTGTCCCCTCTCTGCCTTCTTTGTCCTCTGATTGTCTTCTGCCCTGCTCTGACTGAACCCAGGGCTTTTATGGACCTCAGAGGGGAGGAAGTACCTGTCAGTTGGTCCATGGGTGGCTATGGGTGGGCCCAGAAGAGATATAATGAGTCCCCTCTCCGGTCAGCGGGATTGGCAGCCTGGCCCCCAGCCTTCAGGACCTCCCTGGCCTGAAGGTGGGGATTCACTGGGAACCTGCCCCACTCTACCCAGGAATCAATCTGCCTCCTGGGGCCAGGCCAGGAATTAATCAGCCTCCTGCTGTCAATCATGGCCTGGGGGCTCTTCCCCAACTCCAGCTCCAAGATTGGAGCAGGTGCCAGGAGTGGAGAGAGGCCAGGCAGCCAGAGCAGACACCCTTGAGTCTGCAGAAAAAGTGTGTGTGTGTGATCCTTCCTGGGTCTCTCAAGGGTATAGGCTGAAGACACACCCTGGTCCTGTGCCTGGGAGGGTGGCTGAAGCAGCACTTAGGAAGGCAGATCTTGCCTGCTCCTGGCCCTACCCAAAGAGCACAGGAAGGCTCAGATACACAGCTGCAGTTTGGATGGCTGTAGCCCTGCCTGGGAGGGCCTGCCTGCTTCATAGAGCAGGAGACTTGGGTCTGCAGCTGTGGTTTAGGTGTAACCAGGGAACTCCTGTCCCAACTCAGAAGGGGTGGGGCTCCCACCGGCTCCATGGAGTGTGCAGGCCCAGCTGAGCCCCCCTCCTGCAGCCAGTGTGATGGCCTCTGCCATCAATATCTTCTATCTCAGAGATTCTTTCCTCAGCTGTCTACTAATGAGCCCATCAAAAGCATTCTTTATTTCTGTTACTGTTTATTTCTAAAATTTTAAAATTCTTTCTCAGAATTTTTATCTCTTCTTGTAGTTTCCATCTGTTCTTGCATGTTGTCTGCTCTTTTTATTGAAGCCATTAGCATGTTAATCATAGTTTAGAAAAATTCCTGGTCTGATAATTCCAACATTCCTGTCATATCTGACTCTGATTCTGTTGCTTGTTCAGTTTTTTTTTTTTAACCTGCAGTTTTGTTGTTATTATTTTTGCCTGCTAGTAGCGCTGTAATTTTTTGTTGAAAGGTAGATATTGATATACTGAGTAAAAGAAACTGCAGTAAATAGGCCTTTGGTAATAGTGGTAAGGTGTAGGGAGAAAGAAAGTGGTTCACAGCCCTATGATTAAGTCTCAGTCTTTGGTGAGCTTGTGGGCCTGGACTATGAATGTTACATGTGCTTCTGAGTATTTTTCCCCTCCCCTTAGGTGGGACAGAATGGCTGGAGTGGGTTGAGGTTGAGCATTTGCCTTCCTCCTGGTAGGTTTGGCCCTGACAAAACCCTAGTCTGTTAGGCTTTTGTAAAATAGTTTATTTTGAGGACACACCTTGTTAAGAAAATCATATTGCTCTGTCTTATTTCAAATCTTTTGTTTTGTTTTGTTTTGTTTTTACCACTCGCCCTGTTGGAAGCTTGAGACGATTTTTCTCCTATCTTCGTCATGAGGACCTCGTGAGTTTCTGGGGAAAAATTCACAAAAGTGTGAATTGCCCCCACCCTTCCTCAAGCATGAGTGGGTCCTCTGGAGTTTCTAACACCTAAAGAAAGAGTAAACACAGAATAAAAATGTATTTTCTCTTTTAGAGACAAGACAATCAAAATCTGAATTTTACTTTGTAAATCAAAGAAAATGACTAAGGCAAGTCTCAATCATTGTAGGAGGTTTATTTGCCAAAGTTAAGGACATGCACCAGGGAGGCACGTCTGTGCCTTTCTCCAAAGATGATTTTGACAGCTTCAGTGTTTAAAGGAGAAGGGCAGATATTTGGGGAAGAGAAATATTTTTTACAAGATTCAGTAGATAAAAGGACAAAATGGTTGCATGGTTTTGAGTCCATTGATCAGTCTTTCACTTAATATACAGTTTTCCTGTGAGAGGGTGGTAGAGGAAATAGTCACTCATAATTTAGTGTGGCTCAGTGAATCTGCGTTTTTTTGTAGGACAACATAGACAATAGGGCAGAGGAAGCAATCAGATATGCATTTATCTCAGGTGAGTGGAGGAATGACTTTGAGTTCTATCTTTTGTCCTGCACCTGTGAAGATAAGCTATCAATTTACATTGCTAAGGTGAAATTCAGCAGAACTCTTTGCGGGTACAGATCTTGGCGCCCATAAGGAATTTTCTTGTGGGCAAATTGTGAGAGAAGTATGTAGCTTCTTATTTTTTTAGCCATCTTATTTAGGAACAAAATGGGAGACAGGTTTGTGTGATCCAGTTCCCAGCTTGAATTTTCCCTTTGGTTTAAGTGAGTTTGGGGAAAATAAGATTTATTTTCCTTTCACAACTTACTGGTTTTTTTTTTTTTTTTTCTCTGCATTTTCTCATTTGCTTTTAAATGTTATGTTTGCTTTATGTTAACTGAATTTATTGAGTCTTATTGTGTTTTTAAAGAATCTAATTATAAAGCTCATTTAAAAACAACTTTTCCACAGGTAAATAATACGTTAAACAAATAAGAGCACAGGTATTTTGATTGAAGAGATGGAATCTGTAAACTTTTCTATTCTGTTTTTTTCCCCATTATTTGCAGTGTCTTTATAAACACTCCTTCAGAACCTTCTTTGAAAACCACTGCCACTGGCAAATCCATCAATACTTTTCTTTGGGATTTTGTCCCATGTTTTAATGTTTAGGAACTTTTACTTAACTGTGAACTCATTGGTACTACTGGTAAGCTTTTCCTTATACGTCTGAATGCTTGATACTTTGAGCCTATGAAATAAACTGAGAGTGGACAGATTACCAGTAGAAAAGGCATACATATTAATTATGAGCATACACATGGAATCTCACAAACTATAAGGCTCAATATGTATTTTTGAGTTATTGTCTAATACAAATTAATAATGTGGAATACAGTCATCTAACTTTTTCCTCCTATTCAACTAAGGACTAGTGTTTTTTATATATATATAGTTATATATATATACACACATATATAGTGTTATATATGTATATGTAGTTATATATATATTTATGTATAGTTATATAGTGTTTTTTATATATACATATACTGTGTGTGTGCGTACATGTGTATAAATCCTACAATCAATATCACTAGTACTTTAAACAATGATTTTTAACTTAGATTTACTCCCATTTTAAACTTGCATTTCTTTTCATTTTTTCTGCCTGAAATATATTAATGTTTTCATTATTGTGGTCTGCTGATGGCAAATTCTTTCAGGTTTTTTTCAGAAAATGCCTTTATTTCCTTTTCATTCTTGAAAAATGTTTTTGCTGAATATAGAATTCTAGATTGGCAGTCATTTTTATTTACAACTATATGGCTTTGTTTCAACTACAAACTCAGTTATCAGTCTTACTGTTATTCCATTGAAAATAATAAGACTCTTTAACCTAGCTCGTTTTTAACCCAGTTGTTTTGGAAAATTCTTAACCATTTACTTACTAAATATCCCTCTAATAAGCTATCTTAGCACTTCTAATTATGTCCTACATGTCTTATTATTTTTTCTGTTCTTATGATTTTGTCTCATCATTCTTCAGTTTGTGTTTTCTTTTGTTCTAATTTCTTGTTCACCAATTCCTCGTTTAGCTGAGATTTATCTGGGGTGTTAATCTCATTCACAGAATTCTTTTTTTCAATTTTTATTTTAGATTCAGGGGTGCATGTGCAGGTTTGTTACATGGGTATATTATGTAGTGCTGAGGTTTGAGGTATGAATGATGTGTCACCCAGTTTTACTAAGCATAATAATCAACAGGTTTTTCAACCCTTCCCTTCTTCTCTCCCTCCCACCTCTAGTAGTCCACAGTGTCTATTGTTGCCATCTTTAAATTCCTTCGTATGCAGTGTTTAGCGTCCACTTATAATTGAGAACATGCAGCATTTCATTTTCTGTTCCTGCCTTAATTCACTTAGAATGTATGACCTCCATCTGCATCCATGTTGCTGCAAAGGACATGGTTTCATTCTTTTTTATGGCTGTGTGGCATTTCATTGTTTACACATACCACCTTTTCTTTATCCAATCCACCACTGAAGGGCACCTAGGTTGATTCTATGTCTTGGCTATTGTTGTGCACAGAATTATTAATTTCAGTTATACATTTATCATTTCACAAGGCTTTCGATGGATTCTTTTTTACAGATTATAGTTCTTTGCTAAAAATCTTCATGTTATCTTTTATGTCCTTGGACATTTCAATTATAATTATCAATTCATGATGCAATTTTATCACATTTTAAACTTATATATTTTATTCTGTGTATTAGTTTGTTTTCACACTGCTATAAAGAACTATCTGAGACTGGGCAATTTATAAAGAAAATAGGTTTAATTGTCTCACACTTCCACATGGCTGGGGAGGCCTCGAGAAACTTATACTCATGGCAGAAGGCGAAGGGGAAGCAAGGCACATGTTACATGGCAGTGGGTAGGGGGCCAGGGAGTGGACTGCCAAACATTTTTATGCCATCAGATCTTGTGAGAACTCACTCACTATTATGAGAAGAGTGTGGGGAAACCGTGCTCATGATGCAATTGCCTCCCACCAGGTGCTTCAACAAGTGAGGATTACAATTTCAGATGAGATTTCGGTGGAGATGCAAAGCCAAATCATATCATTCTGTTTACTGAATTTTGTTTAGTCTTATGCTGATTTCATATTGATTTAAAAATAGCTTTAGTTTTATGGTATGCTTTTTTTTGAGACAGGGACTCTCGTTCTGTTGCCCAGGCTGGAATGCAGTGGCGCAATCTCGGCTCACTGCAACCTCTGCCTCCTGGCTTCAAGCAATTCTTTGCCTCAGCCTTTCAAGTAACTGGGATTACAGGTGCCTGCCACCACGCCTGGCTAATTTTTGTATTTTTAGTGGAGATGGGGTTTCACCACCTTGGCCAGGCTGGTCTCGAACTCCTGACCTTGTGATCTACCCACCTCCGCCCTCCAAAGTGCTGGGATTACAGGCTTGAGCCACCGCACCTGGCCTAAATAGAACATTTTTAAACATAATATTAAATATGACAAAAGTGAGCAGTTTTTAAATGTATTTTGTTTTAATAGTATGTTTCTAGTGATTTACCATATTGTGTGATGTAGGCTCTTGGTTTAAGGAAAGAAAAATGTAAGAGTAGAAGCATACTTGTCAAAAAGTCTTGAGTTGAAAATCTAACTTGCAACTTTGTAGATATAGCATCATGAATAATTTATCTAACCTAGATTTATTCATTTTTGAAAAGGTGAAACATTTAGCTAGTTCTTAGGATGCTTATGAAACTTCAGGAGATAGTGCATATGAAGTACATAAATGTACAAAATTATGCACGTAATAGGTAAGATACATACACACATACACACACACACACACACACACACACACACACACACACACCCCTTCACCATTTTTCACTCTGCTTTATGCCTCAACCAGGTGACTGTTATAAACAGCATTAGCTGTACTTTCTGACCATCTAGTTTCTGGTTGGATTTATTAATACAATGGAAGACACCAGAACATATTAAGGGGTGAAAGGAGGATGAAGTCTGAGTTATTATTCCCCGGTTCCTTTCTTGCCAGTTACACAAGGTTGGCTGTTATCCTATTGCAAATACCATAGTAATCCCTCTTCTACAACTGTAGCTCTCTCAGGACATCAAGGACCCATCTTTTGCCTTGTACCTTCAGGCTTACAGACAACTGCTTGCTGTCCCCTTGTGCCCTGGTTGACTTCCCTCACCCCTGTCTATTTACTTTTTAAAATAATTTCTACATTAAAAATCCACTTAATTGTCCCTTCTGACGGTGTAATCATCTTGTTTGATGAATCTATGAAAGCATATATAACATTTTCAAACAACCTAGAGTGCTAAATCAGATCCCTACTATTTGGCTCCTACCTACTTTAGAATTATATTCTAACCACTGGCCTTGACAAATCATCTGTAGTTTTCTGATTGGGCTACTGTTTCATGTCCTGTGCTGATGCTTTTTCCTCTGCTTTGAATGTCTCTTCTATCCACTTTTCAATTTCTTCTCTGAAGCCTTTTCTGATACACTAGGTAAAAGTCTACAGTTATCTTTTAAATATCTATCTATACATGGAATTTTATATAGACTTCTATCATAGTAGTGCAGGAATTTATTTTGTTTGCATGATCAAAAGTTGTAATTTTTGTTACTAAACTGGAATCTTTGTAAAGGATAGGGCTTTGTCTTTTTATCATTGTTTATACCATGGCTTACATATAATTCCTGGCACAGTAGATACTGAAGAAATATTTACATAATAAATGAATCTAGCTATTATTATTAGGAGTTAGCTCATACAATTTATGTTAGAATTGAAATATTGTAAGAAAGGTTGTAAGGTTCATGATGCAGAAGTTGTGTTTAGTGTGAAAGTAGGCCTTATGTATTTTCAATGCTCTGACATGTTTTTGTAGCAAGTTGACACATTGCTTTTGAACTACCAGGTGGAATTCCATAGAGCTTAAACCAGACAGGGATTAACAACAGTTTGAGCAGTCTGAGAGAGCTATTGACTGCTTTTCCAGTAGCACTGAAACCGGAAAAGTAGGGGGTAGAAGAAAATTCAATTATTGCACTATTTTAAAAGCAGTCATCTGCTGATTTCTGAGAATGACTTGATACCATGGAATTTTTATTTTCTCCAGTGCTCACCTAGAAAAGAGTAAGTCATTAATAAATATTTATTGACTATTGTACAAATAAAAACTTAATCCTCTAGGAGGACTTTTTTAACAATGTACAATGAAAATGTACCCCAAACAGTTACTAAGAGGATGGGGAATGTTTTGTCCTGTAATTATGATAAATGTTCAAAGACATAATTACAGTTTTATTTTATGGAAGAGGAAATAATTATGACACATGTATATATGAATAAATATTCAACTTCATAAGTAGTCAAGGAAATACAAATTAAAACTATCATGAAATATGATTATATGGCCACCAAGTTGAAAAAATTCAAAAGTTAAAAAATACCAATTTTTCTTAAGGATATGGTGCTATGGGTGTTCTTACATGCTAATTTTGGGAGTAAAAATCCATACAATTACTTTGAAAAACAACATTGCCTAATATAGACAAACATTCCCATAGTTATAGTTCGCTCCTAGGCATGTAGTACTACAGAGCAACTATTTATGTAGTTGCATATATGTGCTATACAATATTTGTGCATATATGTACCAAGAGAGACAAGATTATTCACAATAGCATTGTTTATGATAAACGGCTATTCACAATAGAATGGTTATAAATTGTAGCCTATCCACACAATAGAATGCTATTATTATGGTGAATGTACTAAGACAATAATCTATGCCTATCATCATGGTTGAACCTCAGAATATTACATCTTAAATGTTAAAGGTGAAAAGCAAATTATGGTTAATAATATACTACATTCCATTTGTATCAAATTTGAAAATAAGTAATACCAAATATATTATTTAGGAATATAAATACACATGATGAAATATAAAGAAAATCAAATTTCTTGGAAATGTTCTATTCTTAAGCTGGATAATGAATGTTTATGTTCAGTTTCTTTTTAGTTTATTATTTAAAATTTGCATGTGCATTATGTTTTGTCCATATCTTTTACATGTCATATAGGATTTTAAAAAATTATGTAAACCACCTTAAAATAAGTCTATTCCCATTTACAAATGCAAACACTAAAAATCCATTAAAGGCAGGGCTAATATGTTTGGAAAAAATCTATTGGGAAAACTGTAGGCACAGATAAAATGAAAATATTCTCTGTGTTCAACAAAATTACTTTAGTGTATACAGCAGATTTTCTTGTTTACATTTTTAAAAGTATTTTATTTTATTTTTAATTGGCAAATAATAGTTGTATTTTGTATGGCTTATGGCATGATGTTTTGAAGCATGTATACATTGTGGAATGATTGAATTGGGCAAATTAATATATCTGTTATCTCACATACTTATCATTTCTTTGTGGTGAAACATTTAAAGCCACTCTTTTTAGCAATTTTAAAATGTAAAATACATTATTATTAACTATAGTCAACATGCTATGCAATAGCCCACCAGAACTTACTCTTCCTGTCTAATGAAATTTTGTACGCTTTGATCAACATCTCTTCTTTTCCTATCTACCACTGTTTTCATCCCCTCCTTCAGTTTCCAGTGACCATCATTCTACTGTCTACTTATATGTTTGACTTTTTTAGATTTTGCATGGAAGTGAGATCACTGAGTATTTAACTTTTTGTGCCTGGTTTATTTCACTTAGCACAACGCACTCTAGATTCATCTATGTTGTTACAAATGACAGAATTTTCTTCTTTTTTAAGGCATAATAGTATTCCATTTTTTAACTTAAAAAAGTTTTATCCATTGATGAGCACTTTAGTTGTTTCTATATTTTGACTATCGTGAATAATGCTGCAACGAACATGGGAGTGCAGTTATCTCTTTGATGTGCTGATTTCAATTCCTTTGGAGATATACTCAAAAGTAGGATTGCTGGATCAAATAATAATTCTATTTTTAGTTTTTTTGGAAAACCCTCATCTGTTTTCCAAAATGACTGTCATAATATTACCACCAGCAGTGTAGAAGGAGTTCTCTTTTCTCCCCATTCTTACTGACACTTGGCTATCATTTTTCTTTTTGATAATAACCATTCTAACAGGTGTGAGGTGATATTTCATTGTGGTTTTAATTTGCATTTTTCTGATGATTAGGGATGCTGAACATTTTTTTCGTACCTGATGACCATGCATATTTTTTTGAAAAATGTCTATTCCACTCCTTTGTCTATGTTTTTTAAATGGGGATACTTGTTTTCTTATTGAGTAGTTTAAGTTTCTTATATATTTGAATATTAGCTCCTTATCTGATTTATAATTTGCAAATATTTTCTCTTAGTTCGTGGGTTGTCCTTGATTTTTTTTTTTTTTTTTTTTTTTTGCTGTGGAGAAGCTTTTTAGTTTGATGCAAGCTCATTTGTCTATTTTTGCTTTTGTTGTCTAGACTTTTTGGGTCACATTAAGGAAATCACTATCCAGACCAATGTTATGGAGCTTTTCCCCTATATTTTTTTCTTATAATTTTATAGTCTTAGTTCTTATATTTAAGTCTTTAATCCACTTTGAGTTCATTTTTGTATAAGGGATGAGATAAGGGTTCAATTTTATTATTCTGCTATGAGGATATCCAGTTTTCTAAAGACCATTTATTAAAGAGACCTGCCCTTCTCCAAGATTGCTTTGGCTGTTGGAGATCTTTTGTAATTCCATATAAATATTAGAATAGTTTTTTCTATCTGTGTGAAGAATGGCATTGGAATTTTGATAGGGATTGAATTTAATCACTAGATTGCTTTGGGTAGTAAGGATACTCTCACAATATTCTTCGCATTCATGAACATAGAATATCTCTCCATTTATTTGTGTTTTCTTCATTTTCTTTCACCAATGTTCTATAGTTTTCAGTATATAGATCTTTCATATCCTTGGTTAAATTTACTTCTAAATATTTTGTTTTATTTTCTGATGCTTTTATAAATGCTATTGCTTTCTTAAGTTCTTTTATAAAGAGTTTGTTGTTAGCAAATAGAAATGATACTGATTGCTTTATGTTGGTTTTGTGACTTACTAATTTACTAAATTTGCTTATGAGTTTTAACAACTTTTTTGTTGGAATCCTTAGGATTATCGATAAGATCATTCCATCAGCAAACAGAAACAATTTTACTTTTTCCTTTCCTATTTTGATGTCTTTCATTTCTTTCTCTTGCAAAATTGCTCTGGCTAGAATTTCCATTACTACGCTGAACAGAAGTGGTGAGAGTAGGTATCCTTGTTTTATTCCTGATCTTAGGGGAAAAGTCTTCAATTGTTCACCCTTGAGAATAATATTAGCTGTTGACTTGTCACCTATGGCCTTTATTTTGTTGGGGAACAATTCTTTAAAAATCCAACAAGTTCTTTGGGCTTCCTGGATCTGAATTTCTATTTCTTTCCCCAGGCTAGTGAAGTTTTCTGCCATTATTTCTTTCAATATAATTTTTGTGTCATCCAATCTTTCTTCTCATTCTGATACACTAATTATGCATATGTCAGTCCACTTGGTGGTTTCCCATAAGTTTCTTTCCCATTTTCACTCTTTTTATTCTTTTTCTCTTCTTTGCTCCTCATATTGGAAGATTTCCAGCGCCCTATCTTTGAATTGACTGATTATTTCTTCTGCAACTGACAAACTTTTAACTGGGTTAGCTAAGAAGCAATGAGAGAAGACTCAAATAAGTAAAATCGGAAATCGAAGAGGCGACATTACAACTGATACACAGAAGCAAACAGAATTCATTATGAGACTAGTATAAAATTATACAACAAAAAATTGGATAACCTAGAACAAAATTCATAAGATAAATTCCTGGAAAATATATAACCTTTATAGACTGAATCATGAATAAACCAGAAAACTGAACAGACCAGTAATGAGTAAGCAGATTGAAACATGAATAAAAGGTCTCCTATCAAAGAAAAACTTAGGACCAGATGGCTTCATGGCTGAATTCTATCAAACATTTGAAGAGTAATACCAATCATTCTCATAGTCTTTCGAAAACTAAAAAGAAGTTAATACTTCCAAACCATTTTAAGAGATGAGTATTACCATGATACCAAATCCAGACAAAAACACAATAATAAAAGAAAGCTACAGGCAAATATCCCTGATGAATATAGATGCAAAAATACTCAACAATATACTAGTAAACTAAACTAAACAGTACATTAAAGAGATAATTCACTATGGCCTCTTTATATTAAAGTAATCTGTACTGCTTATGAACAACATTTTTTTTTTTTTTCGAGACAGAGTCTCGCTCTGTTGCCCAGGCTGGAGTGCAGCGGCCGGATCTCAGCTCACTGCAAGTTCCGCCTCCCGGGTTTACGCCATTCTCCTGCCTCAGCCTCCGGAGTAGCTGGGACTACAGGCACCTGCCACCTCACCTGGCTAGTTTTTTGTATTTTTTAGTAGAGACGGGGTTTCACCCTGTTAGCCAGGATGGTCTCAATCTCCTGACCTCGTGATCTGCCCATCTCGGCCTCCCAAAGTGCTAGGATTACAGGCTTGAGCCACTGCGCCCGGCCTTATGAACAACATTTTAATGTCTATTTTCAAAAGATTGGAATGTACTGTATCGTTCTCCTTATTTTCTTGCCATTTGACCTATGCTTATCACTTATGTGCTTTTTCTTATAATTCAGTAAATAATTTATAGGAAAAAATTCACTTTTCACTAAAATCTACTTCAAACCATTAATCTCGTTTACAGAAAGCCAATTTCTACGTTGACTTTTATGTGTCAATGTCGGTGAGCTTTCCATTGAGAAAACAACAACAATATTATTCAGAATAAGGAGCACTCTTTAATCTTACCCTCTAAAAACAAAGATAAAATGAGATAATTTAGGCAGTCTGTTTGAAAAAAATTTTGTCTCTAGAGTTAAGATTGACCACAGCTTTTATGTGAAATTTGATTTATAAAGTATTATGGATTTGATACTCCTAATTTTTTTTACATTTGTAAAGGACATGCTATACATAAATATATATATTTATATATATTTACATATTTATATATCTATATTTTGTTAGTTTGTTTGTTTGTTTTGAGGCGGAGTTTCACTCTTGTTGTCCAGGCTGGAGTGTAGTGGCATGATCTCAGTTCACTGCAACCTCCACCTCCTGGGTTCAAGCAATTCTCCTGCCTCAGCCTCCTGAGTAGCTGGGATAACGGGCATGCACCACCGCGCCCGGCTAATTTTTGTATTTTTAGTAGAGACGGGGTTTCTCCATGTTGGTCAGGCTGGTCTCAAACTCCTGACCTCAGGTGACCTACCTGCCTCGGCCTCCCAGAGTGCTGGGATTACAGGTGTGAACCACTGTCTCTGGCCGGACATGCTTTATATTTTAATAACTGATTATAATACTCAATGTAGCAAATTAATGATTTTTTTCCTGGAAAACAGTATAATCTATGCCACAGTCTAGGCATATTTTGAAGTTGACTGTATACAGCTGAACGTTCTAAGTAATGAGTTATACAATGTAGCTTTTCATTGTAGTAATGTTAAGATTATGTTGTAATGTTAAGATTATGGCTTGTAATGTTAAGACTAGTAATGTTAAGATTATGACTTCAAAAAATTTACATTTTGAGTCAATCAGGGAGTTAGTCACAAAATCAAATTTTTAAAAAAGGCTATATTTTCCCTTTGTAGTCTCCATTTTTCTTATTAGTCACTGAAGAACAAGAGTATTTGTCTTCTTGTGTAGATTTATTATGGGCAATATATTTTTCCTTTTTTAAAATTAGAAAAGTCAGAATAAAGACTATAATGAATAACACTGAGGGCTGGGTTTGGTGGCTTGTGCTTGTTATCCTAGCTGTTTGGGAGGCCCAAGTGGGCAGATCACTTGAGCCCAAGTGTTTGAGACTAGCCTGGGCAACATGGAGAAAAATCATCTCTACAAAAAAAATTTAGCCCGCCATGGTGGCACTTACCAGTAGTGCCAGCTACTTGAGAGGCTGAGGTGGGAGAATCAACTTAGCCTGACAAAGTTGAGATTGTAGTGAGCTGTGATCTACTTCAGCCTAAGTGGCAGAGTAAGACCCCATCTCCAAAAAATAAAAAAATTAAAACTCACACTGAGTATGTAATTCCAAATGATTACTCCCCAAGAAATATTTCTGGATAAATAAATATTACAGACAAATTAGCTGTTCAGTATAAAAACCAGATTTTTATGTAGACATAATTTGTCCCCATATAAGAAGTCCCATAAAATATGTTCTTCTGCAAAGATTATGTCAAAGGCTACCTGTGATCTCAAAACATCAACTTGACCACTTGCCTTTTGTTTCTCAGGTTAAATGCTGTTTTATGGAGAAATGATGATATAAGAGCAATATGATAACATCGGAGATCCTTTCAATGTTGTTGAAAAATGTGACAATTTATGGTGCCTGATAGAAAAAAATATTTTAGATTTAATTACTTTACTTATAATAAATAATTGAACTTCTATAAATGTGTATTAATCAATTTTTGCTAATTTAAGTGATTTTGTTATTTTTAAGTTTTAAAAGGCAGATTTATAAACAGCTCTCAAATACTTGCTTTTTTCTGTTATGACTACATTCTTTTGGTCATCTTCATGCATGCTTGAAGTTTTTGGATTCATAACATTTGGAAATGTATCGCTTTAAAGAATGAGGGAAGTCACACCATGTACCGTAATTCTTTTTGGTGCTTCAGTGACTAATATGGTGAGTGTTTCCCAGACCTCCAAGGTGCTCATTTCCTTGACTGGGAGAAGTATTGCTTGCTGCTGGCTTTCAGCCACCAGCTCTGAGCAAGAGTACTATCCAGCCAAGCTTATTCCCTCTCTGGCATCTAATGACAGGGTCACAGGGTGAGTGGTATTTTATGCCATATTTACTGTACACGTTTCTCCACTTCCTTAGTGAATATCTGGCTCACTGCTCTATATTTACACCTCAATGTGGCTTTATTTCCAGATTTTAAACGTATTTTGAGAAAGCATACAAATACACAGTTTGGTAGAGTTTATTTTAGAGATAAAGTTTATTTTGATAGCTTTGAAAATGAGTTCACTAATATACTGTAGAATCATTAAGAGTCAAAGGGATTGCTTACATTTTTTTGGTTACACTTTGCTGTGTTTTAGGAAGCAAATTATTTGCTGTAGTGGCATTAAGGGATTTGCAAAAATCTCAGGATGTAGACTAATAATAAAAGCTGACATTTATTGAGCTTTACATTTATTGCATTTAATATTCATAATCATGTAATTAGGTAGACATTATTATTTTTCCCATTTTAACAGATGAGTAAACCAGAGTTTGCTAATATTTACTTGGGACTTAGATCTGGAGCACAAACTTAGGATATTCTGGTAGCAAACACTCTTCTCTCAACCACTGCTTCTTAAATAATAGTGATCTGCAAATATTTTTTATCAGTTTGTGGCTTGTCTTTTTATTTTCTCGTGTCTTTCGAAAAGCAAAAGGTTTTAATATGTCACAAAATTTTCTCTTATATTTTTTTCTAGAGATTTTAGGGTTTTAGCTCTTCATGTAAGCCTGTGATCCATTTTAATTTGCTATTTAATTTTTGTGTATGGTGTGGATAAGTGTTGAGGTTCCTTTATTTCCATGCAGTACGATTTGTTGCAAAATCTATTTTTCCCCATTGAATTATCTTTGTAAGTTTGTCAAAAATCAATTCATAAAAGAACTATGAGTCTATTTCTGAATTTTATTTTATGTAGATCCAAATCTTGATTCCTATGCCAATGTAACATTTTGTCATGATTACAGAGGCTTTTATTAAGCCTTAAAATCAGGGAGTGTGAGTTCTGCCACCTACCCTTCTTTTCAAAATTGTTTTGCCTTTTCTAAGTCCCCTCTGTCTATGTAAGTACTAGAATCATCTTGATGATTAGTACACAACAAGCCTGCTGAGGTTTTGATTGGGATTATGTAAAATTGGGATTAATTTTTGGAGAATTGACATTTTAACAAAACTAATCCATTGGCATATTATATTTCTCCATTTATTTAGATATTATTTAATTTTGTGTTTTACAACTTTAGAAGTATGAGTTTCCTTAAAAAGTAATTTTGACATGTATTTTAGATTCAGGGAGCACATGTTCAGGTTTGTTACATGGGCATATTATATTGTGTGATGCTGAGTGATACGGTTTGGCTGTGTCCACACCCAGATCTCATCTTGAATTCCCACATGTTATGAGAGGGACCCCGTAGGGAGGTAATTGTATCATGGGGGCAGGCTTTTCCTGTACTGTTCTCATGATAGTGCATAAGTCTTACAAGATCTGATGGTTTTAGAAAGGGGAGTTTTCCTGCACAAGCTTTCTTCTCTTGTCTGCTGCCATGTCAGATGTACCTTTCACCTTCTGCCATGATTGAGGCCATGTGGAAATTTAAGTCCATAAAACCTCTTTCTTTTGTAAATTGCCCAGTCTCAGATACGTCTTTATCAGCAGCATGATGCAGTAAATTGGTACCAGTAGAGTGGGGCACTGCTGAAAAGATACCCAAAAAAGAAGCAACTTTGAAACTGGGTAACAGGCAGAGGTTGAAACAGTTTGGAGGACTCAGAAGAAGACAGAAAAATGTGAGAAAGTTTGAAACGTCCTAAAGACTTGTAGAATGGCTTTTCCCAAAATGCTGATAGTGATATGGACAATAAAGTCCAGGCTAAGGTGGTCTTAGACAGAAATGAGGAACTTTTTGGGAACTAGAGCAAAGACAACTCTTGTTATGTTTTAACAAAGAGACTGGTGACATTTTGCCCCTGCCGTAGAGATCTGTGGAACTTTGAACTTGAGAGAGATGATTTTGGGTATCTGGCAGAAGAAATTTCTAAGCAGCAAAGCATTCAAGAGGTGAATTGGGTGCTGTTAAAAGCATTCAGTTTTATAAGGGAAGAAGAGCATAAAAGTTTGAAAAATTTGCAGCCTGACAATTTGATAGAAAAGAAAATCCCATTTTCTGAGGAGAAATTCAAGCCAGTTGCAGAAATGTGCATAGTAATGAGGTTTAACATTTGTTAATCACCAAAACAGTGGGGAGAATGTTTCCAGGCATGTCAGAGACTTGTGTGTCAGCCCCTCCCATCACAGGCCCAGAGGACTGAGAGAAAAACATGGTTTCATGGGCTGGGCCCAGGGTCCCTCTGCTGTGTTCTGTCTAGGATCTTGGCACCCTGCATCCCAGCCTCTCCAGTCATGACTAAAAGTGGCAAACATAGAGCTTGGGCTGTAGCTTCAGAGGGTAAAAGCCCCAAGCCTTGGCAACTTCCACGTGATGTTGAGCCTGTGAGCGTACAGAAGTCAAGAATCGAGGTTTGGAAACCTCTGCCTAGATTTCAGAGGATGTGTAGAAACATCTAGATGCCCAGGCAGAAGTTTGCCACAGTGATGGGGCCCTTATGGAGAATCTCTGCTAGGGAAGTGGAAGGGAAATGTGGGGTTGTAGCCCCAACACAGAGTCCCTACTGGGGCATAACCTAGTGGAACTGTGAGAAGAGGGCCACCGTCCTGCAGGCCCCAGAATGGTAGATCCACCAGCATCTTGCACTGTGTGTCTGGAAAAGCTGCAGACACTCAATGCCAGCCTGTGAAAGCAGCTAGGAGGGGGATTATACCCTGCAAAGCCACAGAGATGGAGCTGCCCAAGGCTGTGGGAGCCCACCTCTTGCATCAGTGTGACCTGTATGTGAGACATGGTGTCAAAGAAGATCATTTTAAAGCTTTAGGATTTGACTGCCCCACTGGACTTTGGACTTGCATGGGGCCTGCAGCACCTTTATTTTGGCCAATTTCTCCTATTTGGAATGGGTGTATTTACCCAAGGCCCATACCCCTATTGTATCTAGGATGTAACTAACTAGATTTTGATTTTACAGGCTCATAGGTAGAAGGGATTTTCCTTGTCTCAGGTGAGACTTTGGACTGTGAACTTTTGAGTTAAACGTGAAACTAGTTAAGACTTTGGGGGACTGTTGGGAAGGCATGATTGACTTTGAAATCATTGGTGAGGACATTAGATTTGAGAGGGGTCAAGGGTGAAATGACATGGTTTGCCTGTGTCCCCATCCAAATCTCATCTTGAATTCCCGTATGTTGTGGGAGGGACCCATTGGGAAGTAATTGAATCATGGGGGCAGGTCTTTCCTATGCTGTTCTTGTGATAGTGAATAAGTCTCACAAGATCTGATAATTTTAAAAAGCGGATTTTCCCTTCCCAAGCTGTCTTGTCTGCTGCCAAGTGAGACATGACTTTCACCTTCTGCCATGATTATGAGGCCTCCTCAGCTGTGTGGAACTTTAAGTCCATTAAACCTTTCTTTTGTACACTGCCCAGTCTTGGATGTGTCTTTATCAGCAGTCTGAAAGCAGGCTAATACACTAAGGTTTGGGTTATTGATCTCATCACACAGATAGTGAGCATATTACCCAATAGCCAGTTTTTCAACCCCTGGTCCCTTCCCTTCCTCCTGCCTAGTAATTGATAGTTGTTTTCATCTTTATGTCCATATATACTCAGTGTGTAGTTTCCACTTATAAGTGAGAATATGCAGTATTTTATTTTCTGTTCATGCATCAATTCACTTAGGATTATGGGCTCCAGCTGCATCCATGTTGCTACAAATGACATGGTTTTATTGTTTCTTTATGGATGCATAGTATTCCATGGTGTGTGTGTGTGTACTACATTTCCTTTATCCAGTACACCATTGAATAACACTGCAATGAACGTGTAAGTACATGTGTCTTTTTGGTAGAATAATTTGTTTTCTTTTGGGTATATACTCAGAAATGAGTTTGCTAGATTGAATGGTAGCTCTCTTTTAAGTTCTTTGAGATATCTTCAAACTGCATTCAACAGTGAGTGAACTGATTTGCATTCCCACCAACAATGGTTAAGCCTTCCCCTTTTTCCACAGCATCACCAGTATCTGTTATTTTGGTACTTTTATAATAGCCATTATGACTGGTGTAAGATATCACCTCATTGTTTTTTGTTTCTTTGTTTTTTTTTTCCTGAGATGGGAGTCTTGCTCTGTTGCCCAGGCTGGAGTGTTGTGGTGCAATATTGGCTCACTGCAACCTCCGCCTCCTGAGTTCAAGCAATTCTCCTGCCTTAGCCTCCCAAGTAGCTGGGATTACAGGTGCACACCAACATGCCCAGCTAATTTTCCTATTTTTAGTAGAGACAGGGTTTCACCATGTTGGCCGGCCTGGTCTCAAACTCCTGACTTAGCGATCTGCCTGCCTCGATCTCCCAAAGTGCTGGGATTACAGGCATGATCCACCACGCCCAGCCCTCACTGTGGTTTTGATTTGTATGTCTCTGATAATTAGTGATGATGAGCAGTTTTACATGTTTATTGGCCATTTGTATGTCTTCTTTTGAGAAGTATCTGTTCATGTCCTCTGCCCATTTTCTAATGGGGTTGTTTTTTTGCTTGTTGAATTGTTTACATTCCTTATAGATTCTGGATATTAGAACTTTGATGGATGCATAGTTTACAAATATTTTTTCCCATTCTGTAGGTTCTGTTTACTCTTTTAGTAGTTTCTTATACTGTGCAGAAGCTCTTTAATTAGGTCCCAGTTGACAATTTTTGTTTTTGTCGTAATTGCTTTTGGGGGGCTTATTCAAAAACTCTTTGCCAAAGCTAGTATCGAAAAGGGTATTTCCTAAATTTTCTGCTAGGATTTTTATAGTTTGAGGTATTACATTTAAATCTTTAATCCATCTTGAGTTTATTTTTGTATATGGTGATTGGTAGGGGTCCAACTTTGTTCTTCTGCTTATGGATAGAGAGTTATTCTAGCACCATGTGTTGAATAGGATGTCCTTACCCATTGCTTGTTTTTGTCCACTCTGTTGAAGATCACATGGTCATAGATGTACAACTATTTCTGAGTTCTCTATTCTGTTCCATTGGTTGATGTTTCTGTTTTTGTGTAGTACCATGCTGTTTTGGTTACTTTAGCCTTATAGTATAGTTTGAAGTTGGGTAGTGTGATACCTCCAGCTTTGTTCTTTTTGCTTAGGATTGCTTTGGCTATTCCACTTTATTTTTGGTTGCATATAAATTCTAGAATAGTGTTTTTCTATTTCTATGAAAAATGACATAGGTAGTTTAAAAGGAATAGCATTGAATCTGTAAATTACTCTGGGTAGTGTGGCCATTTTAATAATATTGTTTCTTCTAATCCATGAACATGGAATGTTTTTCCATTTATTTGCTTCACCTCTGATTTCTTTCATCAGTGTTTAGTTCTCCTTGTAGAGATCTTTTACATCCTTGGTTAGCTGCATTCCCACATATTTCATTTTCTTTGTGGTAACTGTAAATGAGATTGTGTTTTTTATTTTGACTCTCGGCTTGAACCTTATTGGACATAGAAATTCTACTAATTTTTGCAAATTGATTTTGTATACTGAGACTACTGAAGTTGTTTATCAGTTGTAGGGGCCTTTTGGCAGTCTTTAGCATTTTCTAGGTATAGAATCATAATGTCAATAATGAGAGACAGTTGGGCTTCCTTTCCTGTTTAGGTGTATATTATTTCTTTCTCTTGTCCAATTGCTTTGACTAGGACTTCCAGTACTATGTTGAATAAAAGTGGTGAGAGTGGGCTTCCTTGTCTTGTTCCAGTTCTCAAGAGAAATGGTTTCAGTTTTTGCCAGTTCTGTATGATGTTGGCTGTGGGTTTGTCATAGATGGCTCTTATTATTTTAAGTATGTGCCTTCAATTCTTCTTCTGTTGAGAGTTTGTATCATAATGGAGAACTGGATTTTATCCAAAGATTTTCTGTGTCTATTGAGAATAATTTTTGCTTTTAATTCTGTTTATATTGTGAATCACATTTATTGATTTGTGTATGTTAAACTAGCACTGTATCCCAGAAATAAAGCCTGCCTACTTGATCATGGTGTATTAACTTTCTCATTTACTACTGGATTTGGTTTGCTAATGTTTTGTTCAGAATTTTTGTGTCTATGTTCACCAGAGATATTCACCTGAAGCTTCCATTTGTGTTGTCAGTCTTCCCAATTTTGGTATCAGGCTGATGCTGGCTTCATATAATGAGCTAGGAAGGAATCTCTCCTCCATTTTTTGTAGTAGTCTCAAGAGTACTGGTACCAATTCTTCTTTGTACATCTGGTAGAATTTGGCTGTGAATCAATCTGGCCCATGGCATTTTGGTTGATAGTTTTTTTTTAAATTACTGATTCAATTTTGAAATTCACTATTGGTCTACTTAGGTTTTCACTTTCTTCCTTATTCAATCTCCAGAGGTTGTATGTTTCCAGGAACTTATCTATTTCCACTAGGTTTTCTAATTCGTGTGTATTAAGTTGGTCATAATAGTCTCTGAGGATCTTTTGTGTTTTTTGGAATCAGTTATAATGTCACTTTTGTCATTTCTATTAAAAATTATTTTTATTTTTTGTGGGTACAGGGTGTATATATTTATGGGGTATGTGAGATATTTTGATATAGGTACAAAATGCATAATAATCATATCAGAGGTATCCATCATGTGGGGAATGCATCACCTCAAGCATTTATTCTTTCTCTGTGTTACAGACAATCCATTCCAATTACACTGTTTTAATTATTTTAAAATGCACAATAAATTTTTGTTGACTGTGGCCACCCTGTTGTGCTATGAAATACTAAATCTTATTCATTCTATCTAACTATATTTTTGTATCCTTTAACCATCCCACATCCCCTCCTTTCCCAGCCTTTGATATTCATCATTCTGCTCTCTAACTCCATGGATGCAATTGTCTTAATTTTTAGCTTCCACAAATAAGTGAGAACATGTGACATTTGTTTTTCTGTGCCTGGCTTATTTCACTGAATATAATGACTTCCAGTTCCATCCAAGTTGCAAATGACAGGATCTCATCCTTTTTTATGGTTGAATAGTACTCCATTGTGTCCAGGTATCACATTTTCTTTATCCATTTTTCTGTTGATGGATAATTAGGCTTCTTCAAAATCTTGACTATTGTGAATAGTGCCACAATAAACATGAGATCACAGGGAATGATGGCTCATACCTGTAATCCCAGCACTTTGGGAGGCTGAGGTGGGTGGGATTGCTTGAACTAAGAATTTGAGACAAGCCCAGGCAACATAGTGAGATTGTGACTCTACTAAACATTAAAAAAATTAGCTAGGCATGGCGATATGTGCCTGTAGTGCCAACTACTCAGGAAGCTGAAGTGAGATGATCACTTGAGACTGGGAGATCAAAGCTGCAGTGATCTCAGATCAAGGCTGCAGTGAACTGTGATCATGCGACTGCACCCCAGCCTGGGAGACAGAGCAAGACAGCATCTCAAAATAAATACATATATACATACATACATACATAGGTATGCAGATATCTCTCTGATAGACTGACTTCCTTTATTTTGGGTATATACCTAGGTGTGGGACTGCTAGAAATAGAATGGTAGTTTCTAGTTTTAGTTTTTATTTTATTTTATTTTTTAATTTTTTTCAGATGGAGTCTTGCTCTGTTACCGAGGCTGGAGTGCAGTGGCATGATCTCAGCTCACTGCAACCTCTGCCTCCCAGGTTCAAGTGATTCTCCTGTCTCAGCCTCCCAAGTAGCTGGGATTACAGGCACATGACACCATGCCCGGCTAATTTTTGTATTTTAGTACCGATGGGGTTTCACTGTGTTGTCCAGGCTGATCTCTAACTCCTGAGCTCAGGCAATCCACCCACCTCAGCCTCCCAAAGTGTTAGGAATATAGGCATGAGCCACCATACCTGGCTAGTTTTAGTTTTTATACTGTTCTTTATAGTGCTTGTACTAATTTACAATTCCCATCAACAGTGTACGAGGGCTCCCTTTTCTCCACATCCTTGCCAGGATTCAGCATTTATTATTGCCTGTCCTTTGGATAAAAGCCATTTTAACTGGGATGATAGGATAGCTCATTGTAGTTTTGATTTGCATTTCTCTGATGACCAATGATGTTGAGCATTTTTTCATACAACTATTTGCCGTTTGTATGTCTTCTTATGATAAATGTCTAATCCAATCTTTTGCCGGTTTTAAAATCAGATTATTAGATTCTTTCCTATAGAATTGTTTGAGCTTCTTATATATTTTGGTTATTAATCCCATGTCAGATGGACAGTTTGCAAATATTTTATTCCATTCTGTGGGTTGTCTTTTCACTTTGCTGATTGTTTCCTTTGCTGTGCAGAAGCTTTACAACTTGACATTATTTCATTTGTCCATTTTGCTTCAGTTGCCTGTGTTTGTTGAATATTACTCAAGAAATCTTTGCCTAGACCAGTGTCCTAGATAGTTTCTCCAATGCTTTCCTGTAGTAGTTCCATGGTTCATATTCTTAGATTTATGTCTTTAATTCATTTTGATTTGGTTTTTGTTTATAGTGAGAAGAGTTCAGTTTCATTCTTTTGCATATGGACACCCAATTTTCCCAATACCTTTTATTGAAGAGATTGTCCTTTCCCCAATGTATGTTTTTGGCATCTGTATCAAAAATGAGTTCAGTGTAGGTGTGTGGATTTGTTTCTCGGTTGTCTATTCTGTTCCATTGGTCTATGTGTCTGCTTTTATGCCAGTACCAGGCTGTTTTGGTTACTGTAGCTCTGTAGTATAATCTGAAGTCAGGTAATGTGATTCCTTCAGTTTTGTTCTTTTCACTCAGGATGTCTTTCACTATTCTGGGTCTTTTGTTGTTTCATATAAATTTTCTGATTGCTTCTTCTATTTTTGTGAATAATTCAATATGTGTTTTGATAAAAATTACATTGAATCTATAGATTGCTTTAGGTAGTATGATATTTTAACAATAATCGTTCTTCCAATCCATGAACATGGAATATCTTTTTCATTTTTGGTGTCCTCTTCAATTTCTTTCAACACTGTTTTATAGTTTTCATTTTAGAGATCTTTCACTTCTTTGGTTAATTTCTAAGTATTTAGTTTTATGTGTGGCTGTTGTACTTCAGATTACTTTTTTGATTTCTTTTTCAGATTGTTTACTGTTGTTATATAGAAATGCTACAAAATTTTGTTCATTTTGCATCCTGCAACTTTACTGAATTTATTAGTTCTAATAATTTGGGTGGGGGTAATCTTTAGGTTTTTCCAAATATAAGATTATATCATCTGCAAACAATGATAATTTGACTTCTTCCTTTGCAAATTGGATGCCCTTTATTTCTTTCTCTTATGTGATTGCTCTGTCTAGGATTCCTTGTATTATGTTGAATGACAGTGGTGAAAATGGGCATCCTTGCATATTCCAGATCTTAGAGGAAAGGCTTTCAGTTTTTCCTGATTCAATATGATACCAGCTGTATGTCTGTCATATATGGTTTTTATTTTTGTTATTTATGATTGTACTTATTCTGATATTCTCTCTCTGATACACACTCTCTCTGTTTCTCTCTGTCTCTCTCTCTCTGTCTCTCTCTCTGTCTCTCCCGGTAATCTAGTTAGTACTCTGCCAATCTTATTTATTCTGTTGAAGAACCACCCTTGGTTTCATTGATATTTGTGTGGAATTGTGTGTCTCAATATTGTTCAGTTCTTTTCCAATTTTAGTTATTTCTTTTCTTCTGCTAGCTTTGGAATTGTTCTGCTCTTTTCCCACTCCAGTTCTTCTAGGTGCATAAAGTTAGATTGTTACTTTGAAATCTTTCTAACTTCTTGATGAAGGTGTTTAGTTCTGTAAACTTCTCTTAACACTGCTTGAGCTGCATCCCAAAGATTTGGTAAGTTGTGCCTCTACTTTCATTAGATTCAATGAATTTTTTTATTTTTGCCTTAGTTTTGTTGTTCAGCCAGAAGTTATTCAGAAGCAATCGTTCAAGTTCAATGCATTTGTGTAGTTTTGAGAGATCTTCTTCGTGTTGATTCTACTTTTATTGCCCTGTTGTTCAAGAGTGTGCTTAGTATGATTTCAATTTTCTTGAATTTATTGAGACTTGCTTTATGACTGAGCATGGAGTTGATCTTAGAATATGTTCTGTGTGCAGATGAGAAGAATGTATATTATGTGATTGTTGGTGAATTATTCTGTAGATATCTATTTGGTCCAATTGATTGAGTGTAAATTTTAAGTTTAGATGTTCTTTGTTAGTTTTCTGCCTCCGTGTTCTGTGTAACAGTCAGTGGAGTGTTGAAGTCTCCCACTATTATTTTGTGGCTGCCTAAGTCTTTTCATAAGTCAAGTTATCCTTGTTTCATAAGCTTCATAAGCTCAAGTTATCCTTGACCTATGAAACTTGTTTTATTACTCTGGGTGTTCCAATGTTGGGTGCATATATGTTTAGTACAGTTAAGTCTTTTTTTTTTTTTTAATTATACCCTTTATTGTTATGTAATGTCCTTTTTTGTCCTTTTAATTTTTGTTGGTTGAAGATCTGTTTTATCTGATGTAATAATACCAACTCCTGCTATTTTTTTTTTGTTTTTGCCTGTGGGTATCATTAAATATAATATGGGCCTTTTGAAGATAGCAAACAGTTGGGTCTTGTCTTTTTATCCAGGTTGCCACTCTGTCTTAAACGAAGCGTTTAGACCATTTTCATTTATAGTATTGATATATGAAATGTTGATCCCATCATCATGTTGTTGGTTGTTTTGTAAATTTGATTGTGTAGATTTTTTAAAGTGTCTGTGGCCTGTGCTTAAGTGTGTCCTTGTGGTAGCAAGTGTCATTCTTCTGAATCCGTGCTTAATATTCCCTTAAGAGCTTCTCATAAGGCTGATCTAGTTGTTAGGAATTCTCTTAGACTTTGCTTGTCTGAGAAGGATTATCTCTCCTTTGCTTATGAAACTTACTTTGGCAGGATATGAAATTCCCATTTGGAATTTCTTTTATTTAAGGATGCTGAAAATAGGGTCACAATTTCTGGCCTGTAAGGTCTGCTGCTAGTCTGATTGGGTCCCCTTTGTATGTGCCTTGACCCTTCTCTCTAGATGCATTTAAGATTTTTATTTTCACATTTACTTTGGTGAATCTGAAAGGCACTATATGCCTTGGTGATAGTCATCTTATATAGTACCTAGCAGAGGTTCTCTGTGTTTCTTGAATTTGCATGCCAACCTCTTTAGTGAGATTATGGAAATTTTCATGGACCATGTCTTCAAATATATTTTCCAAGTAGCTTATTCTCTCTCCTTCTCTCTTTGGAATGCCAATGAGTTGTAGGTTTGGTTTCTTTATGTAATCCAATATTTCTTGGAGATTTTATTCATTTTTTAAAGTTATTTTTCTTTATTTTTGTCTGAGTGCACTGATTTGAAGAACCAGTTTCAAGCTGTTAGATTTTTTTTTTCAGCTTGGTATATTTTTCTGTTAATGCTTTTGAATATATTATGAACATTTTTATTGAATTTTTTCAGTTCCAGAAGAGCAATTTGGTTCTTCCTTAAAACGGCTTTCTTTCATCTCTTTCATCTCATGGATTGTTTTACTAGAGTCCTTGGATTGGCTTTCAGCTTTCTCTTGAATCTCAATGGGCTTCCTTTTCTTCCTGATTCTGAATTCTATTTTTGTCATTTCAGTCATTTCAGTCTGGTTAAGAACAATTGCTGGGGAGCTAGTGAGCTGATTGGGAGATAAGGGGACATTATAACTGTTTAAATTGCCAGAGTTCTTGTGCTGCTTATTTCTCATCTGAGAAGGCTGGTGTTCTTTACTGTGGTGTAATTTGAGTAGGGTGAATTGGCTTCATTTCTGGATGCTTTCAGAGGGTCAAGGCTCTGTATAGAATCTTTATTTGTGGCTGGATTCTAGCCTTTGGTATCACAGGGGTGTGTATTAAAAGAATATTTTTGGTGTTGCAGCTTGGGCTGTGATCCAGTGGATGCTATTTTAGAGTAGTGACCAGCAGATAGGCTGTTACTCAGCCACATGGCTCTTGTATATTTCCTTGCATTAACAGCCATGCTCTTTGGTGGAGGAAGAGAGAGAAGCCCTCATCACTATGTCTGCTCCTGGACCTTGAGGGATCCCTCTCTGATCACTGGTGCTGTACCTGTGCACTTCCTGTATTAGGTGTCCTGGGCTACAGGACTCTATTGGGTAGAGGCCATGGAAGGGAGGTAGGCCACACCTTTTCCAGCCCAGCCCTGTAGAGGGAGGCCCATCCTGCTCCTGCACCAGTCCATGATCCTGCATGTTTCATCCGTCTCAGTCCTCTGACAGTGGAGGCTCCTCTCCAACTCTGGTACCAGCGACAGATCTTTGCTCAGCATTCCCAAGATGCCTGTCACTGCCCTGGGGCAATGGGATCAGGCCATAGCTCCATCCTTCAGACCCTTGGAGTTGAGCTGCAACTGTGCTAAGGAATCTGAAGTGCTCCTAGGTCACTGGGCAACTACTTACAGGAAGCAAATCACCCAGGCTGGGCAACAAAGTCTGTGATGTGCACAAAAGGCCCTAGTAGGGACTGGTGGGTAGGAGGGCCTACAGAACAGACGTGCCACAGTCCTTGGGTAAGCCAGTCCCACTGTCTCCTGGCCAGGTGGATAGTTGGGGCTAGAGCTAATTGGAAAGAGATGTGGAATCCTGGAGGATGGGGTGTCTATGGGCACAAATGCCCCTGGCTCCGTCTGTCTCTGCCTACTCTCTGGGCAGATTAGCCTGCTATTTCAAATGTCCATGACGGACATTGGTTGCCTTGTAGCTAGCATCCCAGTGGTCCACAGCAAGAGTGGGTTCTTTCTCTGTCCCTTGACCCACTCTTTTCCCAGGATCCATTCAGGGCTGGAAACTAGCTCTAACATTTGAATACCCCAGCAGGGTCCCCAGCTTCCTTTCTCTTCAGCCTCAGTGTGTGTGTCGCTTCTCCATCAAGTCTCAGTGCTTTCTGTCTGAAGATCTGCTCAAAATAGGTTGGTTTTGTTTATATGTTGGTCACTCTCAGTGGGCGTGGCACTTCCTGGCTTTTGTTAAGTGCCATGAATAAAATAAGCCACATGCTTTGATAGAGAATAATAATAGGAGTGGAGGATATGGGTTGTGTGCTACGTATGGGTCAAGGAAGAGGCCTTTTTGGGGCTATGATAATTAAGCTGAAATCTGAAGGGGGACAAAGAGCCCTCCTCATGAATAGCAAAATGAAGGAACAACTTGTATGAGGATCTTTAGATGAGAATGCTTTTAGAGGCATCAAATAACTGAGAAGAGGCTTATAAAGCTTGGTGGGGATGCAGGTGGAACAAAATAAGTTTGAAGAACTAGGCAGGATTTAGGTCAAGTAGGGATTTGCGGACAATTGTAGGAAACACAATTTCTGGCTTAATGGATGAGATAAGAATACATAAATAAATATTTATGAAACAAATGGGAAGTTCTACAATGGAGGCAGAAACCATGAACCAGGGGCAGGCATGCTTTTAATTTAAATGTTGAGATAGTAAATGTCTGTTGCAACTACTCAACTCTGCATTATACTGCAGAAACAGCCATGGTAAATAAACAAATGAGAGCGACTGTGTTCCCAACAAACTAGTTACAAAAACAGTCAGCAGCTGGATTTGGCCTGTAGGCCATAGATTCCCAACCCCTGACATAAACCAAGAGTTCTTGCCTCTAATTCTGACTCAGCATAAAAATCACAGAGTTGGAAGTTCAGGTAGAGTTTTGAAGGGTAAGAAACATTAAGGGGATTGTATACCAGATAGAGCAAAGCACAAGGACATTAAAGGGAATATACTATTGCTGGGGTAGCAAAACTGGAGCATATTTGCACAGCATTGTGTGTATGGGTGGTGTGTGTATGTGAGAGAGAGAGAGACAGAGTCAAAAACACAGTGGAATGATAAAAAATGAGACTGGTGGGGCTGGCGTTCTGAGAAACATGCAAAGGCATTGGACTTAACTGAAAAGCAGATTCCTAAAGTATTTCATTGCCATGCTTACATTTGCTTACATTTAAATGTTGAGTGACATTCATGTGAAAGATGAATTGAAATTGGACAAAAGTAGAAGTATTTTTCTTGTCAAAAATCCCCAATGGCTTTCTATTTCTTGCCATATTACTCTAAATCCCTATCAGTATTAACATCTGCTATAATTTCCACTTATACTCCCAGTCTAATTTTGTTTGCTGTCATTTTCCCAAGAGAGTAAGCCCCTTCCTGGCTGATTTCCACCTGGTAATTTGGCTTGTGTTATCTAAAGGATCACCTTCCCCTGTTTTTTATTTTATTTTTTAAAATAAATTCAGAAAGCATTTCTGGATGTTTCCTAAGGCTATTTTTTCCCACTCTGAATCTCTTTTGTTGACTGTGACTCATGTTTTGGGCACCTTGCTATGCAAGGTCTTATTTGTGCTTCTATTGTATGTTTCATATGTCTCACCAGGATTGTAAACTTCTTGAGCAAAGAAATAATTGCTTCCTATAAAAAGGGCTTGTTTTAATGCTGAGAATGCTGAGAATTCTCAAAAACACATTAATTGATGTAAACATCAATAATGTTGAAAATTCTATCTGAGCACAAACTAATGCAAAACTAGTTTATAAACCTGATCAATGTTTTCATTAGGATTTCTAAAACATTACTCATATTGCTATTTAATATTTATATGTAAATTATTTGTACCTTACAACATTATGGCAGCAGACTGTATTAAGTTTTACACTTTCTGTTTTCAGTTTTTGAAATTAACATATTTTTTACCTTTGGGCAGAAAGTGTTCTGTCTTAAATAGTGATGAAGTTATAGTGGGAGAGGATATTAAACAGAATAGGAAGTGTCACAAAGTTGATACAATGAAAGCACAATGAGTTCAGACTTTAAACAAGTATGTATTTACTACTTTAGCCCATTTGGGCTGCTATAAAAAAGTACTATAGATTGGGTTGCAGATAAACAATGAAAATGTATTTATTACTACAGTTCTGGAAGCTGGGAAGTCCAAGACTAAAGCACTCGCAAATTTGGTGTCTGGTGAGGACCAGCTTTATAATTCATAGATGGTACCTTTTTGGTTGTGTCCTTACATGATAGAATAGGCAAGACAGTTCTTCTATAAGGACATTAATCCCATTTATAAAGACCCTGCCCTCTGACCTAATCATCTCTAGAAAGCCCTACCTTCTAATCCCGTCACCTTGAAGATTAGGTTTCAGATTATTAATTTGGAGGGAGTCACAAACATTCAGACCATAGCAAAATTTACAGCTGACATATTTGTTCTAGGACCCTAAATTACTTGCTACCTTTAGAATGGAGTACATACTGTGTAATTGAGAGACATGAACAATGTTATTTATTTTTACCTTTGTGGGAATTGCAATGCCATATTTAGAGAAGACAGACTTAAGCAGAAAATTATGAAGACTCCTTTCAGAACACTTAAAAAATTCCAAAAATACAAATTGAACCTCTTGAGTATCATTGCTGTTTTCATCTTGCTCTTCAGTCCTCTAGGGTGTACACTAGGAGGAAGTTGTCTTCTATCATTGCCTTGGAAAGGTAATTAGATCACGATCAATTTGTCAGTATTCACAATCCTTTGGTTTGGTATTTCAGACTTTTAGTCCTCCTTGAAAAGGATTAAGCCATTAGTCACCAATGGGTCCTCATTTATCTGAGAAATAGTGTTCAGAGAAATATCACCTCTGAGGCTGTTTACCTACTCAACATGAAATAGAGCCTATAAAAGTAGGGGACATTCACTGACTTGATTACCTTTCCCAAGGCCCAATGTGGCAGGGCTTGCAAAAGCCACAGGAGACAGCAGATGTCTTCTGATATGGACTTTGTTGCAGTAGCCTTAAGGTTCCTCAGGAGTTACCACTAGGAGGATTAATAGTATTTTCCCAGCTTATTTGACTTCCTGAGTCACAAATTTCCTTCAGACCCAGGGGGGGTGGCTGCTCTCTTAGTAGGGCCTAATATTTCTTGGTAGAAAGGTTATGCTTTCCTTACAGTATGAATTCTCCACTATAAGAAGCTCCCACTATGTGTAGCTCAGAGTAAACTGGGACACTATAGTTTAATGTTCCTTGTTAAACACATTTCTGTCCTTTAAGTGCTGAGAGTGAGCCCATAGTGTACTCGGGATTCCTTTCTTACATGCCCATGTTATAGCACAAAGGCAAATATATTTCACAAAATACTGGTCTGTTGCAATTGATTCTTGTTACTTGCAACCATTCTGTTCTATAAAGTCATTGGTGATACTAACCATTGCCCCTAAGGAAAATACATGGTTAGGTCCCTTGCAAACCTTTACTCACAATGTTCTCATAACTATATAACCAGTTTTGTGTGTTATATAGTTACACACACACACACACACACACACACACACACACACACACATATATCTGATGTATTAACATTGAATTCACAGCTGGCAGCACCATAATTCATGCCTGAATTAAGTTTATGTAATGCACGTACTTTCTCCATAAGGTACATCGCTGTCTTCTTGTGCTAGGGAACACTAGGTAGGACTTCAGCACTATGCTACGGTCATTTTAACACAGTGAAATCACCAGCAAAAAGCACAAAAATGCAAAAAACATGGCAGCAAATAGACTATGGAAAAGACACTTGTTTATGAGAACTGAAGAAGAAGTCACAATGTTTTATTTTCAGCCTCAGTTGGGGTCCTGTACATTGGGCAGTTCAAAGTTTTTCCCTTCTACCTATGTCCACAAATCACTGTGAAAACACCTTGTGTATTGATTATGGGGCTAGAAATAAATTTTAGAAAATAGGCAAATTCATGAATACAGAATCTGAAAATAATGAGGATCAACTGTATATCACTGGCCCCATGTTTGATTTTAAATGTATACACTCTAAACCTTTTGAATGATTTGTAAATATGTGTTTTTAGAATTGCTCAACCCTGAAACAGATCAACCAGATCAACCAGTGGGTCTGTCCCATCTAGTTTTTATGCCCTTCCATCCACATTTTACAGCCAGGCAGATTTACATCCACAAATGAGTCTTGCCTTATGCTGGACCCTCAAAGCATCCCACAATCCACCTCTGTGTAACTGTGTTTTATTGGAATCCGATTCAATGAATTCATTATAAAATGGAAAATAAATTCCTCATCCCAGTTTTGACCTTTATGACCACTATCTATGTGGACTTTGGTCAATTTTAATCACAAGAGCTATCTGCTATCAATATTTAAATGTCCATGCCATTGATAACATCAACTTTCTGAACATTCTGAGTTAAAGTCAGCTTTTGGAAGAGTGACTGAAGGGCAGGGAAGGTTGACATTCAGGACTTATTTTTGCTTTGATTTTCCAGCCCTTTTGCCTCTTCTCTCTCACCCAGTAGCTAAGGTTCTTCCCCTCTTGGGGTCCAGGAGGAGAGTGGATTAAGAGAAAAGGCAGCCTTGGGCAGGTAGGATCTAGTGACCTGGACTTGTCCTCTGGTTATGGCAGCTTCCTATGTTACTTGTTTTCTTCTAGGGCCTCTGTGCGTTTCTCAGATATTTCCCTACTGGGAACCTCCATGCACAGTTACAATAATGTGATCTATGCATCTACTAGCTGCTGTTGTTGCTTGTAAACTTCAGTCAAATTTTCCTGCCTTGTCCATCCATTCCAGACAGTTCTCTTGGCTCCTGGCTGATTTTGTCCTGAAAGAACACCCACTCTGTGGGGGGGGGGGGGGGGGGGGAGGGTTTTATTTCAAAGGGCAGCTTACTTCCTAAAGCAGTTCAATCTCTTTCCTTCTGTCCTTCCCCTGGTTGAGAGCCCACCATTTTGCCTTTAGATTTCCTAAGCTTATAGCAGACACTAATCCCTTATTTCCTCAAACTTCAGAGGATACATATAAAACTCTAAAGTTTATCTTTTGAATTCCTTTTCATTTGGCTTGAGATAAAATTGGATATTTCTTTCCTTTTTCTGCAGGGGGGAGAAAGCTGAAAATACTTCAGTGATGCCTTCAAAGCATCAGTGTTATGCCTTTATTGATTACAGAGGGACATTGTCCCATGGGGCAAAACCAGGGGCCCAGTTGCTTAGCATGTTGCACCTGCATATTCTGCAACCTTGTTTTGCAATGTGGCAACCATTATTTTGCTGGCCTTAGACTGAATTTTATCAATATTCTTTTTTGTTTTTGTTTCCTGGGAAAAGGACATGGGTTCTGCATTTATCAGATATTCTTTAAGTTCTTAATTTTTGATTTTCCGTAAGTAAAGTAGTAAGGCATTGATATGGTGTGGCTCTGTGTCCCCACCCAAATCTTGTCTTGAATTGTAATCTAATAATCACCATGTGCTGAAATCACCTCCCACCAATCGCCAGGTGGGAGGTGATTGGATCATGGGGGCATTTTTTCCCCATGATGTTCTCATGATACTGAGTTTTTATAAGATCTGATGGTTTTAGAAGGCAATTTTCCCTGTTCTTGTACACTCTTTGTAGCCTGCCACCATGTAAGATGTGCCTTTTCCCCTTCTGTTATGATTATGTTACTTGATGCCTCCCAGCCATGTGGGACTGTGAATCAATTAAACCTATTTTCTTTATAAATTACCCAGTCTTGGGTATTACTTTATAGCAGTGTGAGAACAGACTAATACAAGTATGGTCTCTGGAACCAGATAGCCTAGATGCAAATGAGACTTAGAGCAAATTATATAATCTCATTATACCTTAGTTTTCTCATATGTAAAGTTAAGTGGATAACAGAATCTTGCTTATATTATTGTTGTGAAGATAACACTTAAAAAATCACTTAGAATAGGTTTGGCCAATGATAGCATTAAATGTTAGATATTATGCCTGGGAATATATTCTGGTTGTTTGCATAATTGAGTAGCATCTTAACTAGATCTGAGTTAATTCTTGGATCTCACTTTCATTCTTTTAGAACTTTTTAATGTTCCATCATCTTATGGAATTTATTGTTACATTATAGATTTGATGTCACCCTGACTATTTCTGTCCTTTGGGGGTAATTTGCTTTTGCTACCTATATACTTGAAGAATTTTTATCTTTGAAGTTTATCCATATAATAGGTCTCAATATTGAGCATTTTAAAATCAAATTTTCCTGTTATCTGGTGTTTTTTTTAATGTGTTGTTTTCAATCTTCATAATTAACTCTTCACTTTAGAAACAGTTTTCTACATTTTATCTTTGAATATTTTTCCTCTTTCATTTATTGAATTATCCCATTGTGAACAAACAATTATCATTATACTGAACAATCCTTGTCTTCTATTATTCTCTATCTTATGTCTTCATTCTTTTTCTTTTTCTCAAGCCTTTCATGTGTCATTATTCAATTTTTACTTATGTCTGTTCTGTTATTGCTTTTATTTTATTTATAGAGATGCTGATTTGGTGATTAATTTGTTTTCTTAGGTCTGCAGTGTCTCCATCTCATTCTCTTTTTTGTGGAATCTGGTGTCTTAGGTTGTATTAAAGTGTAAGTTAATAAGTAGGACTCTTCTCCAGTTCTTGGTGTTATATGTTCTTCCTGATTGAATTATTCATATTTATTTAAGTTTTACTTATGCTTTATTTTTTGGAAGAGTATATGTGCCTCTCCACTCTCTAGATAACTTACTGTTTCTTTTCCTTTTGACCATATATGTGCATATCAGATAAGGTAGTGTATTTGTGTTCTAATGGAGCCTCTGTGACTTTTTTTGGTCTTTTTACACTGCATTTGAGGCCAGTTCTTTCTAATGAGCTAAAGTTGAATATGTGGTTATTTAATTAATCCAATCATTCATTTATGTACTAATTCATTTTTTTACTTTTACAATAGCCTTGGGATCATGAATAATTAAGGATGAACTCAACTGAGGGAATGCTCAGTTTTTTTCTTTGAATATTTCAATGTGTTTTACCTTCTGAGATTTTTTATTAATGTCTTTAACTGGGGTGCATTTCAATTCAGTTGGGAGGATATTTCCCATTGTGACATATCACAAATGTTTTTCCCTCTCTGTATGTTTCAATCTAATGAGTATCAGTGAAGTGTTCACTACTTTAGGAAGTCAGCTTGGTCTTTCATTTCTCTGTTTAAACTTTTTGTTCTCAGTAGTGATTTCAAAATGTTCTTTCTTTAATTTTTTCATTTGTTGATACCACTCTTGGAGGCTGAAGTCAGAGGTAGGAACCTCCTATATGTGCCATTGTACTTTGCTATAGAAATGTTATTTACTTTAATGAAAATTCACATACAGATTGTTTAGGCCCCAAGTCCTTGACTCTTTTCTCTCATACCTTATATCTAACCTAATAGGAATCCCAGCTGGGAAGACCTTCAAAACAGTGTGCCCAGAATCTAATCCAGTCACTTCTATTTACCTCCACTGACAAAAGTTTGGGCAGGGTCACCAGCATCTCCCTCATAGTTCATTTTCATAGGCTCCTAATTGGTCCTGGCTTTTATCCTTTATCCTCTATAGATTGTTCTTAGCATAGTGGCCAGGGTGGTTTTTTACAACAATTAATCAGATTATATCTGTCTTCTGTTCCAAAGCCTAGGAGAATAAAAGCCAGAGTCCTTTTGATATCCCACAATGCGGAACATGTTTTTCCCTCCTACATGACTTCACACTTAATACTCTAGCAATAACCCAACCCTTCATTCTATTCCAGGTATGTGGTCTTCTTGCTGTTTCTCAAAAATGCAAAATGTACCATCTCCTTTGCACTTATTCTTACTCATGCTGAAACCTTTTATTTTTATTCAGATATCCCATGCTAAGTCCTCAATAAAGGTTTTAAACAAACATCATCTTTTCAGTAAGGCCTATTAAACTTTCAACCTGTTCTTCCAACTCTGCCTTCTTCATCCCTCTTACCTTTATCATTTTCTTTTTCCTTATCACTTATTAATAACATACTTATATAATTTATTTGATTATGTTTCTTGTTTATCTGTCTCCTTTATCTAAAATGTAAATTCTGTGAGCTCAAGTCTCTATGTCTTTCTTGTTGACTGTTATATTTCTGGTGACTAGAAAAGTTTCTGGCATGTATTATTTGTGTAAAAAAAATTTATTGACTGTTTTAAGTAATTAGTCATTTCTTCCCTAAGAAAGATAAGAAAATTATACTCAAACACCTTTTCCCTTGAAGCAGTGACTACCAGTTCATGCCCATGAAACTTGGCAGAGGGCACAGTTCTCTTTTTCTGATTTTTATTTTGAAAGAAGTCCAGATCTGTTGGAATGCTTGAAAGTAAAAGGAATGCTTTTACAGCAGAGATCTGAAAAACAATATTAAAAATCTCATTGATTAATATTATCTTTTGTAGATATGAAGGGAGATATTAAAAAATATTTTGTGATTGTTCCATGTTTTATGGTTCTTGGTATTTTAAAATATTTGTCTCACAGGTTTTAAAAAGGAATGATAATAAATTAATTAAAAGGACAGAATGATTCCTGATTTTGCAATATCCTAAAATACTTAGATTATCAGAATATGTGATTACTTGTTATGTCATCATGATGATAATAAAAGGGAGGCAGGGTAGCATGGAAGAAACAGTTTAGGACTTGGATAGGTCTTAGCAAAAAATGTCATCTGCTACTTAATCACTATGTATGTTACCCTTGGCATGTTACTTAAATATTGTGAATTTTGTCAGTCCTTTGTCAAGTAGGAGATAACAAAACTTTATTAGTCAAATAGAAAAGGAGAAACCACTTTATCAAGAAAAGAGAAATCCCTTTATTTTATTTTTTTTTTAAGAGGGAGTTTAACTTAGGGCATTGAGAACACAGGTACTAGAGGATATGAGAAGACAAATAACAAAGAGTTAGCTAACCCAGAAATTACAATAAGAGAGACAAAGGGAGAAGAGGAAATAGCACAGTCTGTGAACTAGGGTCACCTGCTGGCAGTGGGCTGGATCACATGGGACTAACATCAACTAGGAGACTAACCACTGCAGGAGATGGTGCCCAAGGAAAAGTGTGGGCAGAAATACTCTGGATTCTCCTTTCTCTTGTATTCTAGTCTCCTTCCAGGACCTTTGAAAGTCCAATCCTAGTCAGAAGTCTGCTGACAGCGAGAACCACAGGGGAAGAACAAGGAATGAATCTATTAACACACAGGTCAAGAATCAGCAAAAAAAAAAAAAAAAAAAAAAGAATTAAATGCGCCATACTATATATATGAAGTCTATTACTGTGCTTTTTACATAGTAAATGATCAATAAACTATTAGTGCAATGATTTATAAGTTACTGGAGACCACAAAATTTATAAACAAAAGAAGTTTATTTGGCTCACAGTTCTGTACAGAAAATAGTGCCAGCATCTGCTCAGCTTCTGGGGAAGCCTCAGGAAGCTTTTATTCATGGGGGACGCTGAAGTGGGAGCAGGCACTTCTCATGGTGAAGGCAGGAGTAATATGCACTCATAGTTATAGTTTGTTGATCACCTACTATGTGAAAACCACAGTAATGTGCGTTGTCTTTTCCTTTGTGTTTGCATGCATCAATTTTAAACACAATTTTAAACTTTAAAAAAGTGTAACTTATTTATAAAATTTCTCATGTGTAAATATAAACATTTTATATTACTCATTATTGCTACTCACACCCTTACTTTGTCCTAATCAATCTGTTTTGGCAAATTAGTATTTATCTGAAAACAAAACCCTGTAATTTTACTTTAAAATCACAGAGCACAAAAATCTAAGTGCTTATTTTACCAAATATAAGTAAAGACAATACCAAGAACCAATCCATATACTCTACCAACACAAGCACAGGGTAGATATGCTATCTAGGAGTTGTTTCTGGCAGAAAAATACCATATGCTACATGAAGGGGTAAGAAGGAACCTAAAACTAAGACCATACCAGTTTTAATTCAAACAGTATAATGAATTGTCTTACATGTTATTTAAACAAGGCTGCTCTTTGTAATTCATACCACTCTCAAGACTGAGCCTTTTGAAATTCAAACCATTCATTGTTGAACTTTGATGCTTTAAAATACAACTGAAGTTAAAAAACAAAAAAAGGGTGCTGGTAAAATAAAAATCTGTTTTATTTGGGCAGGCATCACAAAAATTGTCTTGGATAATTCAAACCCAAGACATATTCCAAAATGCAATAGTTTGCTGCATGATTTAATTCATGTAATATGAGATACTTGTTGAAGATTTTTTTTAAAAATCGTTGTCTTAAATATTGAAAAAGAAAGCTTCAGGTCACCAAATCTATATTTTATGATAAGGAGAAGCAAGATTTGAAATAATTTAACTTAATATTTCTCCCAGTTAAAACACAGTAGAAATCATGGTTGATAGTATATTAACTGCTATCACTCACATCAGAAATGAAACATAATTTGTTTCCATGTTTTTGCACTTCTGCTTGCCTAATTATTAATAAATATATATATTTCTTTTGACTGAGGAATTCAGTAGGATTACCATGCCAAAAATTGTGCCAGACATGTTAAACAGGCAAGGAAGACTTTACTCAAGATTATTGCAACAAAGGAAAGAAATTGAACTCAACTCTATTGAAACAAAAAGTGGGAGAGTTTTTAAGTTCTGGGGTGAGCTACTGGAAAAGGACTAAATATCATTAGGGAGAAGGGCCCATATGATTACGCTATCTGTGTTTGCTAATTGGTACTTACGGAAGAGCCTGAGAGATGAGGGGGCTCTATCTTTCCTGATGAATATAATTCAAAGGGATCACTCCCAGGTGTTTGAAAAATACATTTCTGGGTTATAAAACTGAAAGAGACTGAGAGAAGATTTGTATCTCAGGGGGCAGAGAAAAGAATATATGGTTGCAAGTTTTCTAGAGTAAATGCTCTAAGAAAAGGGAGGAAACCTGTCTAAAGTTCAGTCATGCTGAGGAACACTGAGGCCATCTTGGTCAACAGATTCTACAGGCACCATTTTGGAGTTGAGATGTACGTTAAAGGCAAGATTGAGCAAGCATCTATTTTCCCTAAATTCTGTCTGGTTTCTGATTGACCATTTTTACTTTATCACTCTAAATCAGGGTGACAAATGTGTCCTCCTCTCCTAAGATCTCTCTTTTCTCTGTCCCTTCAGCCCTTACTTTAGTTCTAGGTGACCTTTATGGAAGGTGATAATATTTCCAAAACACAAGGCATCACTTGTCCCATTTTCCTATAATTATAACAAGTATAAAATAAATTAACCAAGAAAAGGGTGTGTTAGGCCATTTTTGCATTGCTATAAAGAAATTTCTGAGACTGAGTAATTTATAAAGAAAAGAGGTTTAATTGGCTCATAGTTTTGCAGGCTATACAGGAAACATAGTGCCAGCATCTGCTCAGCTTCTGGGGAGGCCTCAGGAAGCTTTTATTTATGGGGGAAGATGAAGTGGGTGCAGACACTCCTCATGGTTAAAGCAGGAGTAAGAGAGAGACTAGGGGGTAAGAGGTAGGTGCCACACACTTTTTAAAGACCAGATATCACAAGAATTCAGCGGTTATCATGAAGACAGCACCATACCAGGCCTCACTTCCGTCAGTAGGGATTACAATTCAACATGAGATTTGGGCAGGGATAGTTATTCAAACTATATCAGATGACAGCTCCTCCTCTTTAATCTCCTCCTCTTCTTGTCTTGAATGTTTCTCTCCATAATGTAAGTTAATGTTTATCTAAGGTAAGATGAAGCTATTTAAACATTATGACTTTCTTATGTCAGTACCTAATTAAACATTGTACAATATATCTTCTTGTTGGCCGGTTGCCGTGGCTCATGCCTGTAATCCCAGCACTTTGGGAGGCCGAGGCAGGTGGATCACCTGAGGTCAGGAGTTCAAGACCAGCCTGACCAATGTCAAAACTCCGTCCCTACTAAAAATACAAAAATTAGCTGGGTGTAGTGGTGGGCACCTGTAATCCTAGCTACTCAGGAGGCTGAGGCAGAAGAATCTCTTGAACCTGGGAGGCGGAGGTTGCAGTGAGCCAAGGTCATGTCATTGCATTCCAGCCTGGGCGACAAGAGTGAAACTCCTTTTTGGGGGAAAAAAATATTAAAACTTATTACTGATTTTCCTAAATGAATTTTCCCCATTTATTTTCATCTTTTCATACTGTAGAGAATGCCAAAATATTAATCTCATTGGAGATTTGATCCGCAACAAACTGGAAGGTATTTACAGTACTTAAAAAATCCGTAAGCTCTTATTTTTATATTTTTTAACTAGTGCGTACTTTTGTATTATGCGATCCAATTTTTCATTGTTTTATATTTTATCTTTCAGATGTAAAAAGTATATTTTGAGCCCTCAGTGCTATGTTTTAGCAGTTGAAGTATGAACTTTGCCCTTTTTGAAATGGTAATTCTGTTTTTTTTTCCACTAAGTAAGTTTCCTTTGTGTCTTTTCTATGTTACTGATGGTATTTCATCACCTGAATAAACGCTTCCCATCTTGATTTTAATTTTTTTCAGCAGGTGAAATTAAGTCACTTACTATACTTCAGTGGAATTAGGACATGTTTATTACAGACAAATGTATTTTAGATAACATTCTTAAAGTTTTCCTTAAAAATTTACAAAAGAATGTTTAGATTTCTGTTGAGACGTTTGTCATACATTAGTATTTTTTTTTACTAAATTTACTGTGTATTTATTAAATTTTCAAACATCTAGATAAGATGTTGGGCAGATTGATTTACCATTTTTTTTTTTCCTGTATAGGACATTGCTCACAAGATCATTAAATGACTCCAAAAACATAATTCTTGTATGGGTAATTATAAATGATACTTGAGGTGAGGGATGAAAAAATAACTGGTCCTCACAAATTAATATTTTTGTCTGCACACTCATATTGTTTTCATACAGATTTTAAAATTACTCAGGTTTGACATTTTACATTGAGGTTTTGGAATTTTATCTATACTGACTACTTCTATGAAATTGAGATATTTCTCTTACCAAATACTGGTTTGAAATCTATATCATTAATTTATTGTTTTTTCAAATGCCAATTCACAGCTAATATAATGGGTGGCTATTAAGTCCAATATGTGCTCTGAGGTTCTCCCAGTGTTTTTAACGTAATCTTTATCTGAATCTATTTACAATAGTTTCTAAGCATACGCTTTAGTGTTCTCTAAGTTTGATGAGTTCCTTGTTATATGCTTAATTTAGTTTTAGAAACACTAAATATGGGAATCTGGAGGTGAACGTCACAGTACTGATTTTCTTAGATGTTTTACACGGTAATTACTGTTCTTAACTATAACCTTTGCGTTTTTTGGCTGGGGCAGGGGCGGGGTGGGTGTTCTAATTCCACTGAAGTATAGTAAGTGACTTAGAAGTCCTTTCTGTAGAACTTATCCAGTAAAAGTTAGTTTTTGGATAGGCTGGGGTTTACTTTAATGCATGTCTGAATGCTCAGTGTTGGTAAGTCAAATATATCCTTTCATCTAAGTCCCTGCTGAGTGAAAGGTTTTGTTACAGCTAAAAGTCTGAGAAGATAAGCAGAAATGATCAGGGAGTTAGCTTTATGCATGAAAGACCCACAGGAAACAAAACTGAGTTGATGTTACCAATAGGAGCAATTAATAAAGAATGGTTTTGTGCCAAAATGTTCCTGTAAGCTTATTTGAGGAATCTGTATTTCTTTGCTTTACCAAACAACCTTTATTCATCTTCCTTATAAATAAAACTTCCTATTCATATTGCTAAAAAAATGGTTTGCTTGGATACAAAAAAGGAGTTTTTGCTCACATTTTGAATACACTTACTTTCTTATTCAGTCTGATAATCTTTGTCTTTTCATTGTGACATTTATTCAGTTTATTATTTAATATAATTTAAGTTGAAATTTTCCATATAACTATTGTTTTTCTATTTGAACTAGCCATTATTGTTCTTTTTTACTTTACCATTTTCTTGGTTTCTTTCCTGATCATTTTCTGGCTAGCTACATATTTTTTTTATTTCCCCAGAAATTCCTACGTATCTCTTTAATTTACTAGAGTCTATGATAAATTAGTGCTTTTATATTTCTAGAAAATTATAATAAGCTTAAAATAGTTTAATGCCATTCAATTCTCTTTGCCTTCTGCTCTTTTTCTGTCATTTAATTTAATTCTACATATATTTTCATACTCCCAAAACATTGTTTTTTATTTTATTTTATTTTTATTTTTTTGAGACTGAATGTCACTCTGTCACTCAGGCCAGAGTACAGTAACGTGATCTCAGCTCACTGCAACCTCTGCCTCCCGGGTTCAAGGGATTCTGCTGCCTCAGCCTCCTGAGTGGCTGAGACTACAGGCACGTGCCACCACACCCGGCTAATTTTTTGTATTTTTAGTAGAGACAGGGTTTTACAGTGTTAACCAGGATGGTCTTGATCTCCTGACCTCGTGATCCACCCACCTTGGCCTCCCAAAGTGTGCTGGGTTTACAGGCGTGAGCCACCACACCTGACCCCCCAAAACATTATTACTATTATTTTATACAGTTGATATTCATTTAAATTCACCTATACATTTACCCTTTCTGGTACTCTTCATTTCCTCCTGCATTTCTATGACGTAATATGGGGTCAGTTTTCTTCTGCAGGAAGAACTTTTAGTATTTCTTTATAGCTCACATCTTCTGGTGACAAATTCTCTTGGCTTTTGTTTATCTTAAGCATCTTCATTTTATCTTTATTTCTGGAGTATATTAGAGAATTCTAAGATGCAATAATTTTATTAAGTTCATTAAAGATGTCAGTCTACCATCTTCAGGTGGCCTTTGCTGCTGCTTCTCTTTCTTCTCTTCCTCCTGTTCCTCATCCTTCTTTTGTCTTCTTTTTTTGAAATGTCATCTAATAGTTTTATTTGTGTATTTGAAAGGAATATCCTCTCCTATCTCTGTGGCTACTTTTAGGTTTTTCTCCTTATCTTTAATTTTTGGAATTATTTTTTCCTAAAATTTGTTGTTTTTTGATACTTCAGGTTAATAAAATTCAATGAAGTTACAGCTTGTGGTCTTTCATTAGTTTTGGGGAAGAAAACGAGACATAGGCTGCTCTAATATTCTTCCTACCTTACCCCCCCACTTCTCTTGGTACTAGAAATGCATGAGTTAGATGTATAGACAATGGTTCATGCGTTCCTGACACAATTTTTTTTCTTATTCTTTCATCTCTCGAGCTTCAGTCTGACATTGATCTGTCTTCCAATTCTCTAATGCTCTGTTTTATATCTAATCTGTGGTTAAATCCATCTACTAGGTTCTTTTTTACTGTGCCTGTATTTTTATTTCAAGAATTTACGTTTTGCTCTTTAAAAAAATGAAATCCAGGCCAGGCGCAGTGGCTCATGCCTGTAATGCCAGCACTTTGGGAGTTCCAGGCGGGTGGATCACCTGAGGTCAGGAGTTCGAGACTAGACTAGCCAACATGGCGAAATCCTATCTCCACTAAAAATACAAAAATCCAGGCATGGTGGTACGTGCCTGTAATTCCAGCTACTTGGGAGGCTGAGGCAGGAGAATTGCTTGAACCCAGGAGGCAGAGGTTACAGTGAGCCATGATCATGCCACTGTACTGCAGCCTGGGCAACAGAGCGAGACTCTGCTCAAAAACAAAAACAAAAAAACTCCCATTCTGTGGTGAAATTCTCCATGTTTTCACTTGTTTTCTTGAACACTGTAAACATTATTTTTTTTAATTGATGTCTGAAACTTCCAATGTTTGATTTCCTCGTAGGTGTGTTTCTAGTCTGGGTTTTTTTCTTTATATTTGATGACTTGTTTTGTTCTCCTATTAGAATTTATTTGTAAACTGGACATTGAGTGTGAAATGTTGTAGAGACTCTCGATGATGGTTATCTTCTTTTGGAGAGGATTTAATTATTTTCTGGCAAAGAGAATAGAAATGTGTCATCTTGTTGCAATCATAGTTGGAGAATCTATGGTTCATTGAGTCTTTCTAGGGGCTTGCTCTGTTTATTTTGTCTCTAAAGTGTAGTTTTGTAGGGTTTTCAGTTTAAAAATATGGATGTTTATTAGAGTCTTTTTTTTTTTTTTGTAGTCCCTGAATTCCAATATTTATTGTTGCAGCAGTGTGCAACTAAAGAATTCTCTGCTTAGATTGTATCCTCTTATGTTTATTTTCTGCTTGACTCTTTGGCCTCTGCCCTTGTATATAGCTTATTAATCATCAAATAGGGCTTGAGGGGAAAAGTGGCAAAGATCACTGGGGTTGCCTCTGTCAGTTTCCACTTGGCAGAATTTTGACCCATTGTCTATCTTGGTTGTGTTTGATACATTCAAAATATTGTCTTTTGTTTATTTGTTCTTGTTAAAAAATCATAAAAGTTGGATAATTTTATTTTTTCTTCATTTGGAGGTAGGGATGTGGGGCTGTTACCGGAGACAGGTTACTTTATCATAACCAGGAACGGAAATACTTATTAAAATCTTCATCTAAACATTTTGTAAATAAAAATCTTTATAGATGAATTAAATCTTTATTTTATTCTCATTTGAATAATAAAAAGCATTTTAATTTAAGAAAAATGTTATGTAGCAAGAACACATTTTCTTCTTTTCTATTTTAGGAGTTTTAAGATTAGATATTGTCAGTTTGTTCCAGTACACTAATTTAAAAAACAAACATGAGACTCATTTTGTTTTTATGGAAGACTAATTGAAACTCTGGATAAGATAAACAAAAATATTAGAAGAATAGCTCAGGTAATTGACACTAAGAATAATTTTAGATGGAATAATTTGTGCTTGAAGGGGGAAAACAGATTAATTTGAAATTCAAGAGCTAAAGAACATCTGGGAACTTTGTTTTGTATTTATACAAAAGAATTTACATTATTCTACAGAACACAGCAATTCCTACTATGAATAAAGTGATGAAGGTGAAATTCTCTAGGGGACATGTAGCTCTGTTGTAGGACAGGTTCATTGTGGTCTGAATTTACAAGTTAGAAAGGACTAGAAAGTCACTAAATTTACTTTGAAATATGGCTTCTTTAAGAGCAGATAAATGAGTAGGAAATTTTTGTCCATTTGATAGTAGAGGTCATTGGTTGCAGAAATGTTGGCAATTGTGTTGGTCATTCTTGTGGTTGTTGATTTTTGTGGGAGCAGGGTTGTGACTAATACATATAACATGTTGAAGACTAAGCTCTGATTTTTTATCTTATCCAAATTCCTGCCTAAGTGGTCTAGGGAGTCATGCCTACAAACCACAAATTCTCATCAGATGGGTTTTATTTAACCCTATATATTGTGACTTACTTTTCAACCTAACTCTGGCATAACATTATGAGACAAGGAAAAAATATTTAACCCAAAATATATTTCCTTACCATACCTTACATTGCCCTGCAAAGTCTCTTTTGGGAAGAATCCACATTCTATAGAGAATCCCCTACCCCTTTTGTTTTCCTTCCTTCCTTCGCAGATCCAGGAGATAACCAACTAAGAGCCAGGCACCCTTTTAAGTCCTACAAAAAAACAATTTACAACCTGCTCTTTCTAAAGTCTGCTATCTAAGAACTTCCTCTGAACAATAAAACTTGGTCTCCACAGTCCTTTACCTTTAACCTGAACATTCCTTTCTATCAATCCCAGGTCTTCAGACAACTTCAACCAATTATCAACCAGAAAATATTCAAATTTACCTATAGCCTGGAAGCCCCCACTTTGAGTTGTCTTGCCTTTCCAAACCAAACCAGTGTATTTCTTAAATGTATTTGATTGATGTCTCATGCATCCTAAAATACATAAAACCAAGGTGTACCCCAATCACCTTGGGCACATGTTCTCAGGACCTTCTGAGGGCTATGTCATAGGCCATGGACACTCACATTTGGCTCAGAATAAATTCCTTCAAGTATTTTACAGAGTTTGACTATTTTTGTCAACAATATAAAGAGAGACTGGCGCCCAATATGGGGCCTCAGAGAAGACTCAAGACCCCAAAAAACTTGCCTTGAAAGTGGAGCTAAGGTACCAGCAGCGGCACATTGAAGTCCCACTGAATTCAATCTTCTCCTCCAGTAGAACTGGTAAGTCCTCCTGAGCCTAGGACCTCCCTTAGGTTAATTGTCCTTGATTTATTCTAAACTGGTTTTTCCTAGAAGTTGCTGTTAAAGGATCCTAATGCAAGTTTGGAGGTGCATTTCTAAAGGGTCTTCTCAATTGTTTTTCTCTCAGAATTAACTAAGAATAAGGACAAAACAAGTAGAATGACGCCCTTTTGAGCACTTCTCAAAAGGGGTTCTCAAAAGAGGTTTTATGGCACCTCTACTTGAAGTAATACAGTTTTTGTGCACAGTTTACTTTAAGAATAAAAAACCCCGTCTCTACTAAAAATACAAAAACTTAGCCGGGCGTGGCGGCGGGTGCCTGTAGTCCCAGCTACTCGGGAGGCTGAGGCAGGAGAATGGCGTGAACCCGGGAGGCGGAGCTTGCAGTGAGCTGAGATCCGGCCACTGCACTCCAGCCTGGGTGACAGAGCGAGACTCCGTCTCAAAAAAAAAAAAAAAAAAAAAAAAAAGTCCTAGGGATGACCTGCAAACTATAGAGTTTCTATTCTAAGTTCTCTTTCTCTGTTTTCTTTTCTGCTTGCTTTACATCTGCTGTTACTTTTCTATTGAGATAAAAAATAACTGCTGTTTGGATCTAACAGGTTTTTTTTTTTTTTTCTTTTTTTTTTTTTTGCCAGAAAATTTATATTCATCTCATGGCTAAAGTACTAAAGTAAAGCTGTAGGATATTTGTGTTTGTATGTATATGCATGTGTATATTTAAAGGCCTTTATAAATTCTATAATGTTATGTTTAATTGGCAGTTAAATGTTTTAATTTCCTTCTGGCACACTAAACTTTTCCTCCCTATACCTTATAATGTAAATTTTGCTATCTAATCTTCACCTGAGTTATTTCCTTTAATATGCAAATTTAGGGCTATTTAGCTAACTACTGCCTAGGGTGATGCAACATATTACCAAAAATATAAAAGTCTAAAATAGAAAAAAAAAGGAAAACAAAAGTCTTTTATAAATCTATAAAATACTTGTATCAGAATGCCTAACTACATCTACATATTAAGTGTGTGTATACAATATTTTCACTACTAAAAATGTATATAGAGCTCTAATCCATTGGCTTAAAAATAGCACTCAAAATATTAAAAAAAAAAAAAGGACAAAAAAACAAAAACAGAAGAGTAGTCAAATGCTTTTTCAAGTTCATGTGATTTAAGTAAAATCTTTACTAAATAAGCTAGCATTAAAATTATCAGTATATAATATCAGCAATGTCTTTGGAATTGTTAGCAGTTTTTTTTTTTTTTGCATCTGTTGATCAAGTAGTTTCATGTTTACTCCTGTAGAATACTATAAGATTTGCCATAAGGGTTATAAACTATAAAACCCAACCCAAGACAGAATGATCTTTGCTTGTATATACTTATAAAATATTGTTGGCTTCAATGAAAACAGCTAAATACTGAGTTATTGGTACAAATATCCTAAAAACTAACCATAAGCTTTATTACTAAAGTAAATATCTGAAATTCACCACTATAAAAATGGTTTATAGAAAAATAACATAAATATTTGCTATCACAGTTTTGTAAATTATCTAGGTAAACTACAAGATTAATCGGGTAAGTGTAATGAAATAAATGCTTGTAAACAAACGTCATAATTTAGGATCTAAGGTTATTATCTGATATAAGTATCTGGGTAATTTATAATTTAAAAATTATAGGAAAACATTTTTAAACATTCTTATTACAGGTAAAATATCTTTGTCTAATCCAGACCTTATTTAAGTGTTAGGTTTAAAACAAGTTAAAAAAAATCAGGAAATAATAGATGTAAAGAAAGTTAAAGATGTAAAAAGCTATTTTTGGTAAAGATTGTAAAAAGAAAAATTATTTTATATAAAAAAGAATCTCATATGGTGAATTTTTGCCCTAAAATAAAATAGCTCTGTTGTTCAAAGAAGAAAGATATTTAGGGTAAAACGAAAAGTCTAACCATTGTGAATGATCTGTGTAAGTCATAATAAGGTTAGTAAAATGAATTTATAAGGGGGTTGTATAATTCAGCTGGCTATAATTAAAAATAAATCATAATCTTTCTAGAAATGAGTATTTAATACTAAAAAACATACACTAATACAAAACTAAATAATTGGTTAAAACAAGATTTTATTACAAATACTGACTTTTTTTTTTTTTTTCTTGAGATGGAGTCTTGCTCTGTTGCCCAGGCTTGGAGGTTGGAGTGCAGTGGCACAATCTTGGCTCACTGCAAGCTCCACCTCCCAGGTTCATGCCATTCTCTTGCATCAGCCTTCCAAGTAGCTGGGACTACAGGCACCTGCCACTATGCCCAGCTAATTTTTTTCTATTTTTAGTAGAGACAGGGTTTCATCATGTTAGCCAGGATGGTCTCCATCTCCTGACCTGGTGATCCGCCTGCGTCAGCCTCCCAAAGTGCTGGAATTACAGGCATGAGCCACCATGTGCAGTCAAATATTGACTTATTTTTAATACAAAAAGTTTTTTTTTTTTTTTTTTTTTTTTTTGAGACGGAGTCTTGCTCTGTCACCCAGGCTGGAGTGCAGTGGCCGGATCTCAGCTCACTGCAAGCTCCGCCTCCCGGGTTCATGCCATTCTCCTGCCTCAGCCTCCCGAGTAGCTGGGACTACAGGCACCCGCCACCTCGCCCGGCTAGTTTTTTGTAATTTTTAGTAGAGATGGGGTTTCACCGTGTTAGCCAGGATGGTCTCGATCTCCTGACCTCGTGATCCGCCCGTCTCGGCCTCCTAAAGTGCTGGGATTACAGGCTTGAGCCACCGCGCCCGGCCTACAAAAAGTTTTTAAGTTTTTAAATTCTATAATTTGTTTATTTGATATTCTTCAAATTGGTATCTTTAAAATACCACTCTTTCTCTTTTAAAAAGGCCTTAAATGATGACTTTCTCCTTTACCTTTTGTTGGCTCCTGTAACTTTTACTAATCTAAGGGAAAAAAATTGTTTTTGAAAACAGGCAAATATAGCATCTTTTAAACATGCTTTTTAGCTCACGCCTATAATCCCAGCACTTTGGGAGGCTGAGGCGGGTGGATCACTTGAGGTCAAGAGTTTGTGACCAGCCTAACCAACATGGTGAAACCCCATCTCTACTAAAAGTACAAAAATTAGCCTGGTGTGGTGGCAGGCACCTATAATCCCAGCTACTTGAAAGGCTGAGGCAGGAGAATCGCTTAAACCCAGGAGGCAGAGGTTGCAGCAAGGTGAGATTGCGCCACTGCACTTAACCTGGGCAATAGAGTGAGACTCCATCTCAAAAAAAAACCAAAAAACAAAAAAAACCCGCCTTTTATTCTGTATAGCTGTTATACCTCTATTCTATCTTATATGTGATGTGTCATGTGGAAGTAATATTTCACTTTCCAACTACATAAAATAGCTCTAATCGAATAACTTAAAAATGTAAGTGATTATCAGATTGGTAAAAGCTAGCTCTGAAGCCTTGTAATTTACATAACCTTAGTAGTCTTTAATAAAAATTAATTTGGTACATTTAATCTCAAAACTCTCTGGTAATTTAAAATTCTTAAAGTCATGTTTAAACCCTCAGGATTTTCCCCACCACTGGAAATTTGGGTTACTAAAAAGTTAAAATAATACAAGCATAAAAGCATAAAATAAGGTTTTGTTAAAATTTTATAAAATACAAGGATGTCAATTTTCAATAAATGTAAAGTTTTTGGTTAAGAAAACTGTTTAAAACTTGCTTTAAAATAAAGAAAATTATACAGATAAGATTAAAAAAAATATCTAGGGCAACAAAACCCTAAGTCCTATGGTTACCAAGAAAATAGTCGATATAGGGAAAGGGCAAAACCAAGTAACTATTTAAAAACCAAAGGGTGTAATGTTAAGGAATTGTTTCATTTTGTAGATTAGTATCATTCAACTTCTTTAAAAACAAACAAACAAACAAAACAAAACAAAACAAAAAAACCTTAGTGAGTTGTAGAAATAACTACTTTAAAAACGAACTTCTTAATTTTAAATGGTACAAAATGTAAGCGCTTGTTTAAATTAATGCAGGACCCACAGCTCATTACTAAACAATCACTGATGCACAGGGAGCTATTCCTAAAAAAGCAATCAGCCTAGTAGGCCAGATAATGCCATTATAAGGTCTGTTTTCCCTGAGAAGGGGACTGCCCAACTCTCCCTATAAAATACCAAGTAAAGTACCCCAGATGAAGCCATTAATATGTTTCATATGCAAGCCATATTGGACTAGCTTTATGATAACTGGGATATCCTCCCACCTAATATGTCTATTACTCAGGTCATGGTAAATGTGGGGACTAAAGGGGCCCCTTTTACATAGGTACCCCTCCCACAGAATCATAGGTTTATTTAAGAAGCCTTATCAAATCTGCTATTCCTCATAGGTCATGCAGATGCAACCTCCTGCCGGGAACCCAGAACCTTTTCACCAGAAAAGGTAAAACGGTCTGGGGGTAAAACGGCTTTCTGGAACCAGAACACAAAAACATACAGGTTAATAGAATTATAAAATGTAAGATGTTTAAACAAGCTTTATGTAAGCTAGCCATAACCACTTTTACTTAAATGCCTTATAAAAATAGGTACTCTATCTAGCTGGGAATGTTTTCCCTTTCTAACACTATAAAACCGAAGACATGTAAATCTGCTCATATAAATTCTCCACTGCATAGCCTTTTGTGTGGAGCATTTATTGGGGCTAATGGTAAAAACTGTAAGTATTTTTCAGTAACAATGACTGAGCTAGAGAATTTCTACTTGATGGGGCATTTACCGTTTTGCTATGGAATATTAACTAAAGCTATCCCTATATTAATGGAAGTAATGTTTCTTAAAAAGTTCCATAATAAAATCAAAATGGTTTACCTGAAATCTTGAAACCTAATAAGCAAAAAGCCTCTTTTCCAAAACTAATTGTAAGGAGTTGCTAAATTCCACAGTTCCTAATAGTTCCTAGTGAGCTGTTTGGTTTGTAAATGGTATTTCCAAGGTAAACAAACATCTTGTTTCAAAAGCTGCTGCTCTGGTTAAAGAAGGATATATATATGTGTGTGTGTGTGTATATATATGTATATATATGTGTATGTGTATATATATATTTTTTCTCTTTTACTTGGGGAAATATCTTTTTATAGGCAAATTTACCTAAGTCCTCCAGAATTCAGATTATAGTTTTATGGCAATATAGTTGTCTGCATAAGTTCAATAATAATTTTTTAAAAAACAAAGACACTGGTTATTTTACCAAGACTGAAACTAAAATAACCTATTTTTAGGTAAAGTTTGAGTAAAACCAACTTTAAAAAAATTCTGGCCGGGCACAGTGGCTCACACCTATAATCCCAGCACTTTGGGAGACCGAGGCAGGCAGATCACCTGAGGTCAGGAGTTCGAGACCAGCCTGACCAACATGGAGAAACCCCATCTCTACTAAAAATACAAAATTAGCCCAGTGTGGTGGCGCATGCCTGTAATCCAAGCTACTCAGGAGGCTGAGGCAGGAGAATCTCTTGAACCCGGGAAGCAGAGTTTGCAGTGAGCCAAGATAGCACCATTGCACTCTAGCCTGGGCACCAAGAGCAAAACTCTGTCTCAAAAAAAAAAAAAAAAAAAAAAAAAAAAAAAAAAAAAAATTCTATATTGCCAATCAATTTCTTACTCCATTTTATGCAAATAATCAGGCAAACATAATAAGCCTAAAACTTACCTTGCACAAATTGGCCTTGCTATAATATTCTCTTTAATAAAAAAGGTGGCCAAAAAAAATTGTTTCAAAGGCAAAGCATAACATTTAATACTGGATTTCAATTGTTTCAAAGGCAAAGTATAACATTTAATACTGGATTTCAGCCCTGACTTTTTAAGTACAAATTAAATCATTATTTCTTGGCTATAATAATCCTCTAAAAAGTACTAAATTATAATTTTTTTTTCATATTTTTATTTGGTACCCTAAAGGAGTAGCTTCCTTTTTCTGGTCTAACATACAAATTACCGTTATGTCAAACTATAAATGTTATTTGTGTCTTTTTGTTTTACTTCCACAAAAACCCCAAATCATGGTATTTTAAAGACCAGAGATATAAATCTCCCTCATTTGGCATCCCACTGGGCCCAGATCTGTTTCACTGCTAATGCTCTGCTGCTAAAACTATACAAGCTGCCTCCCTCTAGGCCCAGGGACTATTGCGGAAGAGGTAGGCACGTAAGATTGTAAGGGCCAGTTTTAAGGGATAAAATTAAAATAAAATCAAACCCTCCAAATCAAAAAGGGGGTAGAAAAAATGCCTAAACAGCTGGAAAACAATTTGGTTGCCTTCTAAACTATTATGTGTCACTTTTGCATCCACCCTAACCATAAAAATTTTCTGCTTACTATAAAATTAAAGGAAAATATTTACTAACAGGATAAAATACCTTGTAACAAAGTCTCCTGGGTATAATACTCCCAATTATGAGTTGTAAAAATAAATCTATACATATTTAATTTTTCAGAACAATGCTTATGTTTGTATGGCTAATTGCTGTAAGTCTGTAACAAAAACCAAGCTCACAAAAGCTCAACACATAAAAGTTAAAATAAGTCTGTCTCATAGCTTTTCCTTTTGGTTTTTCTATCTACCTTTTTACTTAAAACAATCATTTTAAAAAGTAACAGATGCCTGTCCATATCCGTTTTTATCTGGCCTAAAACAATTAATTGGCTGTAAGTCTTTTAACTCTTAAGGCCTCAGCTATAAGAAGTCCTTCCAAGAAAAAAATTTTTTTTTTTTTTTTTTTTTTTTTTTGAGATGGAGTCTCGCTCTGTCGCCCAGACTGGAGTGCAGTGGCCGGATCTCAGCTCACTGCAAGCTCCGCCTCCCGGGTTTACGCCATTCTCCTGCCTCAGCCTCCCGAGTAGCTGGGACTACAGGCGCCCGCCACCTCGCCCGGCTAGTTTTTTGTATTTTTAGTAGAGACGGGGTTTCACCGTATTAGCCAGGATGGTCTCGATCTCCTGACCTCGTGATCCGCCCGTCTCGGCCTCCCAAAGTGCTGGGATTACAGGCTTGAGCCACCGCGCCCGGCCTCCCAAGAAAAAAATTACACTGTAGATTTATATAACTTTCCCTGTAACAAAACCTTTTCTCTCCCAAATACCAGTATATGGTGAATACAAATTTGGGGAGAAAAATAGATTTGTCTACTGTTAACACGTCTACAACTACAACAATTTAAACACTAAGAACCAGGCATTTCTTGCATTTAATTTATAACTTCCTCAGGATCCTATATCTATAAAGATAAATTAGCCAGAAAAAAGATTAAATTTGGCCGGGTGCAGTGGCTCACACTTGTAATCCCAGCACTTTGGGAGGCCAAGGTGGGTGGGCCACCTAACATCGAGAGTTCCAGACCAGCCTGGCCAGCATAGTGAAACCCTGTCTCTACTAAAAATACAAAATTAGCCAGACATGGTGGCAGGTGCCTGTAATCCCAGCTACTCGGGAAGCTGAAGCAGGAGAATCGCTTGAACCCAGGAGGCAGAGGTTGCAGTGAGCCAAGATTGTGCCACTGTGCTCCAGTCTGGGCAATAGAGCGAGACCCCATCTCAAAAAAAAAGAAAAAGATTCTAATTTAATGTTGGTCCTACAATTCTCAAGTAAGATTTATCACAAGGTTCAAATAACCCTTAATAAGGAAGGGAAACATATTGTAAGTGTAATCAAAAATATAATAATGTATATGGGTTTTTTTTCTGGCTAGTTTGTTTACTGCCCTCTATTTCTACTTGTAACCTTGGATGCCCAAACCTTCACTATCTTTATCATATTTATTACTATATTAACATGAAACATTTTCTTGTAAATGTTATGCCAAATATAGCAGAAGAAAAGGCATAATTAAAGACTCGAATCATAATAGCTCAAAAAATCTGATCTAGGATTTTTTTTTTTAAACAAACCCTAGGCCTAACTCCATCTCACCCCTTAAACAATTGGCTGTTATATCAGGTCAAACCATGTCCTCCCCCATTATCTAAATCATTAATATTTAAAACTATTGCCACCAATCAGACTACACTGGGAATAAGCATTCCTAGTGCTGTGAAACCTCGCTAAATGACCAAATCAAACGCCCCTAGGAATAAGCCTCTTAGTGCTGTGGGAACTGATGTTGTTTTGTTGGCCTGTAGGTGCATTCTGTGGAATGCTTTTTGGCCAAGAGTGGGGACTAAGGACTAAGCTCTGATTTCTTTATCTTACCCAAATGCCTACCTAAGGGGTCTAGGGAGTCATGTCCTACAAACTATAAATTCTCATCAAATGGGCTTTATTTAACCCTATATATTGTGACTTACTTTTTAATCTAACTCTGGCATAACATGAGACAAGGAAAAAAAGGTTTAACCCCAAAATATATTTCCTTGCCATACCTTAAAATTGCCCTGTAAAGTCTCTTGTGGGAAGAATCCACAATCTATAGAGAATACTCTTGCCCCTTTGTTTTTTTCCCTTCCTTCCCAGATCCAGGAGGTAGTCAACTAAGATCCAGACAGGCTTTTAAGTCCAACAAAAAATCATTTACAACCTGCTCTCTCTAAAGTCTGCTCTCTAAAAAGCTTCCTCTGCACAATAAAACCTGGCCTCCACAATCCTTTATCTTGAACCTGAACATTCCTCTCTGTCAATCACAGGTCTTCAGACAACCTCAACCAATTGTCAACCAGAAAATGTTCAAATTTCCCTATAGCCTGGAAGTCCCCGCTTTGAGTTGTCCTGCCTTTCTAAACCCGTGTATTTCTTAAATGTATTTGATTGATGTCTTATGCATCCTAAAATACATAAAACCAAACTGTACCCCAATCACCTCAGGCACATGTCTCAGAACCTCCTGAGGGCTGTGTCACTGGCCATGGTCACTCATATTTGGTTCAGAATAAATCTCTTCAAATATTTTAGAGTTTCACTCTTTTCATCAACAGTGTTAATTTTTTTTTTTTTTCTGTCCAAGTACTTGTATAAATGTTTGTTCAGTAAATTTTCTTATTGTCTGGGAATACTTTTGCATCAATTGTATTATTATCCTATTTCAGTGCATTGTTCATATTATATAGAGACAAGAAATGTGTATGAATAATAAGATGTTATTTGGGAGCAATCTTTCTTCCAAATTTGAACTAATTTGAATTACCGACATACCTATTAGTTATTTAGTATTCTGTTGGCTACATTTGCTTATCAAAGGTTAAAATTTAGATTTATTGATTTAAACCAGTAGTTCTCAGCTATTGACCAAGTGCCTCCAGGGCACATTTCACCATAAGCGGAGACACTTTTCCTTGTTTGCACAAAAGAGAAGGTCCCATTGACACCTGTAGGGTAGAGGCCAGATGCTGTTTTGTACTTCAGAGCACACAGGGGGGCCCATTACAACAAAGCTTTATCCTGCTCAGAATATCAGTTATGTCAGGGTTGAGAAACTAATCTAAAGATAAAGATAATATGAATAAAAATGTAAAGAAAATACACATAAATGCACTGTTACTCAAATTAGTAAGCATTGTATCTAATATTTACCAGATTTGTGCTTATTCAAAAGCAAATGTAGATCTATGTGAGAGATAAAACACACAAAAATACATTTTTAATAGATGAGAGTCAGTAGTTTTGTATGAAGAATAATTTATTTATATCAGAAATGACAGTAACAGGCAAGGAATTTGTGCATGTAAATGGCATACCCATGTTTGAACTTACAGATTAAGCATAAAATGCATCTCATGGAATGTCACGAATGGAGATGGATAGAGGCCTGCATCATGGGTAGTAAAAGAATTTACTTAAACAGCAGTGAGTTAAACAAAACAAGTTTATTAGAAAGTACTTTGCAAGGAAGCAACCAGCAACACAGCGGAGAAGGAGATGTCTGCAAAGAGGCAGGGGCTGGAGGAAAGTTTTACAGGGTCATGGTGCTAGGACTACTTGCATGAAGTGAGGCATTTGGGAACAGGATATTGTGCCTCTTGGTTTTTTTGTGGTTAGCTGTCTCAGAATAATTGTTCTCCCCGACCTGGGGTCCCTTCCTCTTTGTTGTTAACTTATCAGGACTCCACATGAAATATTTAGCAGTCATTAGTAATACAATTTACTGTGGAGAGCTGTGAAATGGGAAAGTTATATTTTTCTGTTGGTGAAAAGAGAAATAGGAGATTGCTTCAAAATGAGGTAGCCTACCATAAAGAAATGAAAATACTGGAAGCTTTATGCTTTCAAGTGTGTGCTTGACACTTCAGATGACCTTGATTACATTTTGTTTACTCTGCCCTTAAATTTATTAAATCTACAAATTTCCAATTGAGTACGCATTTATACTCTAGCTTTTCTGTAACCACTAATTCTGAAACCATGGTAATGAAATCATCTTTGTTAGAATTCTGTAGATTGTCAAATAAACTTCAGAAAAAGTGAGTTTAATTGCAAGTTGATTCTCAAAGATCACCTGACAATGGTTGCTGGAAGCCTTTTAATATTTTATTAGATGGAGACAGTTTGAAATGTAAAGACAACTTGAACTTGCTTGCTTGAAGTCACAAAACTTGCATTCCAAATTTGAAAGAATGGAGGTAAGGAAGGAGGCAGTTTAGGAAGAGAATACTATCATGAACCCAGGTGCTTTCCAATATTTATTTAAACCTTACTGTAACTATTTTAAGTGAATATTATTATCATTATGTAAAAGGAAATGAGACTAATTGTTCTCAATGTCCTTCAGCTCCTAATTAAGGAGGTAGCTTGAATTCAGTTCCTTTGAAATAAAAGGTACTGGTTTTTCCTCATATGCTCCTTCTTTTTGACAGAATTTATACTAATGTTCATGACTTCATTTAATCTATTTTGCATGAGCGATTTTGCTGAAGGTAACAGATGAAAAATACACACACATTGCTGATGAGGGGCTCCTAAAGCAAACTTGATGATTGCAGAAGATGGAACACAGTGACATGTTAAGAATAAATGTAGAATACTCCATTAAAATATACCTTTAAATTTGAAATATGTAAAATAATATCTTAGTGTAATTAGATAATTTAAAATCTTTATTTTTGTTTTATTTACCTTGGTGAAGCTTTTGGAATCTGAAAAATGTATCACATCCAAATAGTATTTTACATTTTGACTTTTTGCATTATTTCCTTATCTGTAGAGACCCTCAATACTATTTTTTCCAAATGTATAATTATGTCATATATTTCTTTAGGTCAAATTTTAATTCAAGTATCAAATTATCATTTTAACCAACTCTTCCTTGTGTTCCTGGATACCCATCAGGCTTAATCACACTGAGTTAGAATCCCTAACCACTGTCTTAATGAGTGAACCTGCTTTGTTCGTGTGACTGGATATCTTGGCTTGCCAGAAAACATTGGCTTTTTCGTTTTAAAAGTTTGTTCTGACTTCTTAGAAAGTGTTATTTGAGTTACGTGGTTTGATTGTTCATTAAAACAGTATAAATGCAGTTTAGCTTCAAATTATACATTTTCTTTGTGTTAAACACCAGAATACCTCTGACTCATTTCGTATAAAAAGTGAGCTGAGCTATCCGGCCGGGCGAGGTGGCTCATGCATGTAATCCCAGCACATTGGGAGGCCAAGGTGGGTGGATCACAAGGTCTGGAGATCGAGACCATCCTAACTAACACAGTGAAACCCCGTCTCTACTAAAAATAGAAAAATTAGTCGGGCGTGGTGGCAGGCGCCTGTAATCCCAGATACTCAGGAGGCTGAGGCAGGAGAATGGTGTGAACCCAGGAGGCGGTGCTTGCAGTGAGCCTAGATTGTGTCACTGCACTCCACCTGAGTGACAGAACAAGACTCTGTCTCAAAAATAAAAATAAAAAATAAAAAACTATCCAGGAATCATTAGAGTATACAAAATATAGGGATTTTTAAAATTTATTTTATTTGTTTATGTTTTAAGAGGGAGTCTCACTCCGTCTCCCAGGCTGGAGTGCAGTGGCATGATCTTGGCTCACTGCAACCTTTGTCTCCCAGGTTCAAGCATTCTCATGCCCCAGCCTCCTGAGTAGCTGGGATTACAGGTGTGTGCCACCATGCCCAGCTAATTTTTTATTTTTTTGGTAGAGACTGGGTTTCACCATATTGGCCAGGGTGGTCTCGAACTCCTGACCTCAAATGATCCACCCACCTCGGCCTCCCAAACTGCTAGGATTATAGGCATGAGCCACCATGCCCAGCCAGGAATAACTTTTTAGAGTAAAAAAAAGTAATTTATTATTTTTGGTTTTTGTAGAAGTAATAAGACATTTTGATACTTTAAAGTTCATTTATTTTCTGTGTTGTTGTAAAGACTTATTCTCCTAGATAACAATGAGAGATAATTTTGTAACTCTGCTGATTCTGCATCAATTGCCGTGGTTTTTGAATGGTGGCTTACTACCTAAGACTGTACAAATAAGAATAATCCCAAAAAACTTTTATGAGAATAAAGTTTTATGAAATCCAAGTTAAAGCATTTGAAAATGATAACTTTCCTGAGTGCATAGACAATGACTGAGAAATACAAAGAGGCTAACATCTTTCTATGTTTATTAAGCCAAATTGTTGGGTGAGATGAATGAAGTTCAGAATAAAGATGATTGAGAGGTGAAGCCAGCTGGGCTTCTGGGTCGGTGGGGACTTGGAGAACTTTTGTGTCTAGCTAAAGGCTTGTAAATGCACCAATCAGCATTCTGTGATGAGCTAAAGGATTGTAAATGCACCAATCAGCACTCTGTAAAAATGCACCAATCAGCACTCTGTAAAATGGACCAATCAACACTCTGAAAAATGGACCAATCAGCGCTCTGTAAACTGGACCAGTCAGAAGGATGTGGGTGGGGCCAAATAAGGAAATAAAAGCTGGCCACGCCCAGTCAGCAGTAGCAACCCGCTTTGGTCCCCTTCCCTGCTATGGGAGGTTGCTTGTTTTGCATTTTGCAGTAAGTCTTGCTGCTCACTCATTGGATCTGCCTGACTCTTTTGAGCTGTAATACTCACTGCGAAAGTCTGTGGCTTCACTCCTGAAGTCAGTGAGACCACAAACCCACCAGAAGGAACTCTGGACACCATCTTAAGAACTGTAATACTAGCCACTGCACTCCAGCCTGGGCGACAGAGCGAGACTCCGTCTCAAAAAACAAACAAAAAACTGTAATACTCATTGGAAGGGTCCATAGCTTCATTCTTGAACCCACCAGAAGGAACCAATTCCGGACACTGGATGAATTCATGAGGATGGAGGGAAGAAAAATAGTTAAACTCTGTGACCTCATGTTATAACTGATATGTGTTATTCTACAGGAAACATTTTCTACATTCTCTAAGAGGAATGCCCTTATGGTTTAAAATAGATTTATGGGATGTTAACTTTTTTCTTCCAAATCACCGTGTATTTAAGGTCAAATGTTTTGCTTGTCTTTTAAATTAGAAGAAATAAATGCCACAAAAGCATTCTTTTAAAAGGGTCTTTTCAGTAGCATACAAATCAAAGAGATCTACACATACTGTATAATGGAAGGACCAAATTCTGTCTTTATACTGATGACTACCTTATAATCAATAGAGCTAAAATGGTTATAACTGAAGAGTTTTTTTCTTTTCTTCTCTCTCCCTTTCTCCCCCTTTCCTCCCTGCTCCTGTCTTCCTTCCGTTGTTGCTTCCTTCCCTTCTCCCTCTCTCCTCCTCTCCCTCCCTCCTTTCTTCCCTTTCTTTCCTATTGCTAAGAATACAAAGAACCCCTACATGTTAACAATTACTTTGAGGGAAAAATGCGATATTTCTATTCTTAAAAGAAGTAGGTAAGCAAAATGTATTCTAAATTCTGCCTAATCTCCAGATTATTGCTTTATATTTCAAAATAAAATATGGGACTATTTTATGATTTTTTCTTTTAAAAAAATAACCATTTTACTTTAGAATAAAAATTCCAACAAGATCCTTTCTCATAAAAAAATTTCTTTTCTTTATAACCTTCCTTATCAAAAAGACATCTTCATTTTCATAACTTCCTTCAAATCTCTCTCCCCTACTTACTGGTTCCTCACTATCTTGTTTCATGAATAACCTTTTCAAGCTGATAATTTGAATTATACACAGGTATTTTTCCAGATAACTCAGGAAATTCAGCAAACAACATTAAATTAGTCTCATTTGTCAAAGAAGACACACAAACCAGGATCATTTCATTTTGGCTGGGTTTCTATGCCAAACCTTGATACCTCAAAATATCCAGCAGAGACAAACATAAAACCCAGACAAAAAAAGTATGCTGACAGTTCTGAAGAAGTTTCTATTTTTTTTTTTTTTTTTTTTTTTTTGAGACGGAGTCTCGCTCTGTCGCCCAGGCTGGAGTGCAGTGGCCGGATCTCAGCTCACTGCAAGCTCCGCCTCCCGGGTTCACGCCATTCTCCAGCCTCAGCCTCCCGAGTAGCTGGGACTACAGGCGCCCGCCACCTCGCCCGGCTAGTTTTTTGTATTTCTTGATAGAGACGGGGTTTCACCCTGTTAGCCAGGATGGTCTCGATCTCCTGACCTCGTGATCCGCCCGTCTCGGCCTCCCAAAGTGCTGGGATTACAGGCTTGAGCCACCGCGCCCGGCCAGAAGTTTCTATTTTTATTGTATCAATAATTTTAAAGCCAGCTTGTTTGTTAAAAATTTCTTTAAGTCATGTGAACTTCAAAAATACTTTGGGCTTAACTTATGAGTGCTTTTTTTTTTTAATAAGCCAATTTGGTAGACACAATATATAACTTAATTAATGTACATACATAAATACTTCTAGACGTGTACATACACTTAAACAAAGATCCAATAGTTTTACCCCAGAACTCTAGCCATGTGATAGTAATACAAACTCAGCAGTTTAGAGGCTACATTTTGTTTGCTCAAATAGGTAATGCAATGAAGACTGTGAACCAACATTTTGAGTAAAACAGTTCCCATGGCAGTTCGATTTTTATTTTTATTTATTCATTTTTTTGAGATGGAGTGTTGCTTTGTCACCAGGCTGGAGTGCAGTGGCGTGATCTTGGCTCGCTGCAACCACTGCTTCCTGGGTTCAAGCGATTTTCCTGCCTCAGCCTCCTGAGTAGTTGGGACTACAGGCAGGCTCCATCCACCATGCCCAGTTTATTTATATATATATATATATATAGAGAGAGAGAGAGAGAGAGAGAGAGAGAGAGAGAGAAGGAGGGAGGGAGAAAGAAAGGAAGCAAGAAGGGAAGGAAGAAAGGAGCCGGGAGGAAAGGGGGAGAAAGGGAGAGAGAAGAAAAGAAAATCTATTACCAAAACACCAGGAGTTCAGTATAGGTCCTGCTGCTCACTGCACAGAAGGCCAATCACTGAGACAACGAGTATTGGCAAGGAGAAAGGCTTTAATCAGGTGCTGTAGCTGCAAAGATGGGAGAACAGTCTCAAAACCTCCCTAAGTGACTAAAAATAGGAGTTTATATAGGAAGTGAGAAATATAAATATAAGTATATATAAGTAAAATATATAAATATATAAACGTGAATATATATAAATATATATATAATCTATATAATATATAAATACTATATATATATTTTTTTTTGAGACGGAGTCTCGCTCTGTTGCCCAGGCTGGAGTGCAGTGGTGTGATCTTGGCTTACTGCAAGCTCTGCCTCCTGGGTTCCCACCATTCTCCTGCCTCAGCCTCCGGAGTAGCTGAAACTACAGGTGCCTGCCACCTGGCCTGGCTAATTTTTTGTATTTTCTTTTTTTTATAGTAGAGATGGGGTTTCACCATGTTCACCAGGTTGGTCTTGATCTCTTGACCTCATGATCCATCCACCGTGGCCTCCCAAAGTGCTGAGATTACAGGTGTGGGCCACTGTGCCTGGCCTGGCAGTTTGATTTTTAAAGGCCAAACCTCCTGAGACTCCAAAGACCACTGGGTCCAAAAAGTACCATAGAAGAACATCACCTGGAATCTATTAACCAGGCCCAACCCTGTTTAGTATAGCAACAAAAAAGCCTAAATACGCAGGACTCCATCCCACTTTCTCATTCAACAGCAATCTCCAGATTCCAAAGAATATTGGGACCAAACAGTATTGCAAAGAACATCAGTTTACCAAATTCTAATTTCCCATGACTATGTCAAACATAAACAGTCATCAAAACATCCAACTGCTGCAGCAACAAACAAGCTCCAGGTGCATCCAAACTGAAACCAGTCAGTATGCTTCCTCTATCAGTTGGGCTTGATCAACAGCAAACAAAAATTCCTTAGGAATTTCTCAATTGAGAGGAGCCCATCCCAGTGTCTGGTACCCACAAAAGACATTCACTTCCCTGGACACACACAAAACGCACAATTGCAAGCATGTCCCCAAGTGTATCCATACTGAAACAGCCAGGGTGCTTTCCTCTCTCAGTCAGTTAGGCTTGTTCAACTTGCAAATGGAAATTCCTTTAAAAATTTCCCAAATTGAGAGGAGCAGATCCTGCTATCTGGGGCCACAAAGGACACACAGCTATCCAGACGCAGGTGCCAAATTTTAAAGGCAGCTCTTCTGAGGCAATCAGGAATGTGGTTGGGGCCACATGCAATGGGGCTGGGGAGAGAGAGAAACTTGCCTCCAGCCAAAATTGGGCAGGCATCCAGTTAGGAGGTCTTCTGAGACTCCCAGTCCATGGCAGCTGAACCATGAGCAATGCTTTTCAAGTCAGGGAATGAAAATCTATTACCAAAACACCAGGAGTTCAGTATAGGTCCTGCTGCTCACTGCACAGAAGGCCAATCACTGAGACAACGAGTATTGGCAAGGAGAAAGGCTTTAATCAGGTGCTGTAGCTGCAAAGATGGGAGAACAGTCTCAAATCCATCTCCCTAAGTGACTAAAAATAGGGGTTTATATAGCAAGTGAGAGATGTAACAATATGTAAGAAAAAATGAACTAGGGAGGGGTAAGAAAGTAATTATGATAAATGGGGGGTCTGGTATCTCATTGTCTGGAGGTGGTGATCTGATGAGTTTCAATTATTTGATACTTTTTTTTTTTTTTTTAAAGCCAAGGGTTATTTCCTAAGGAAGGAACTCAGATAAAACGAATGTAAGTTTCAAGCTTTAAGACCAGAGGGTCAATTTCTGTTCATCTACAAAAACTATTTATAGGACCATTGACTTGGTTTCACCAATTTATTTTCTCTGCAACAAGATGTACAAGGGTTCCCTTTTCTCTACATTCTTTCTAACACTTGTTACATTTGACTTTGATATTAGCCCAAATGTGAGGTGATATCTCATTGCTTTGGATTGACATATTTAAAAAGAAGGCTTTTAGCATTATTTAGACTTATATTTATTCTAACTTACTACATTAGCAAAACATTTAGTCTTCAATAGAATTCTTTGTCCCGAAATTGTTTTCTTGATAATGTGTTTCTACTCCAATTTCACAATCTCCCTCATTTTTTCTCTCCATTTGAAATCTGTGTGTGTTCCAATTAAAAGTATTCTTTCAGACCCATATGCATGAAAAGTGGAGCATAGTGCAGTATTATGTGGGAGAAGCCAAACAAACAAGTAAACGACAAAGGAATCAGTCATGGTAATTTTCAACACTTAGTTGTAAGTTATATTTTTAAAGGCATGCTAATTTAAATACTGAATATAGAGTCAACCAAACTTATTCCAATTTTTATGTGGTTATTTTGTGTAGTTATGTCACATAGACACATTGGGAAATGGGGAGGTAAAGCAGTGTAGAAAACACAAAATCCCTCATGTGCTCTCACAGAAAGGTAATAAAATCTAAAATTGAAAAATTGTAAGATAATAAGTTATGTATATAATTTAGATAATTTCTGATAATGCCAGAAACCAAAGCAGATAAAACAGTAAAAAGTGGTTGCCTGATATGAGAGAGACCAGAGGAGTGAGAAAGGGCCTCACACTGTTTTGTTGAAAGACTTTAATACTATTTGAGGAAAAAATATGGATCACTGGGAGAAAAGATATTTATGGGAAATAATTTTTATGCTATTGTTCTACATCTTTATTTGTTAGTTTTTTTGGTGCAATTATCAATATTTATAAGCTTCTGAGGTTTTGCTTTTAATATGTATTTTTATTTTGAGGGATTCATTTCCTAAAATGCAAAGTCTAGACCCACATTTTAAAAGCCAAATAGTTATAATCTATTGAAATATAAAGATCTCGTGTATTACATGTCCACTATTCTGTGTGCCTGTGACAGGCACATATATGTGTGTTCAGCATTTTATATAGTAATGAAGTCACAAATATAGTCAATTGAAAATAAAAATGAAATAAATTTAGATACGCTTTTAAAAAGTGAATTCTGTACTCTGTTCATTGAATTTAATACATCTACTGAGTTTTCAAAATTATTGTAATCACACAACATAAATGATTAGTAAAGATAAACATTTCAAAAATTTTATTTTAAAATGCTTAATGGCACTAATTTTTTTTTTTTTTTTAAAGCAGCTTGGTAAATGTTTTATGGCTGCTGGATTTAATAGGAGTCACCATGGAAACTATCTCACAATGCTTTGCAGTTGAATGAGATATAAACTATCCATTTAAAAACATAAACACTTTGACAGCTGTAAGAATATTTACATTTTCTCAAATTATGATGTAATGGTATTGCTAGGGGAATGGGAGAAATAAGCATTAAAACAAGATATTCTTGGAATTCTTATGAACTACTCAGGAACTTTGGTTTATCTTTATATGTTTTCCTTCTTTTTGAAAGATAGTAAAAGATTAGGAAAAATCATAAAATTCAAGACATCCTGTCCAAGTATATAGAAATCACTTGCTACTTTTCACTCCTTTATCTCCATACTACATATCCTTTTGCTCTTTTTAAATCTTTTCTTCCTAATCTACCTGACACTGTATATCTTCTAAAATTTTTTTAAATTAAAAGTAGTGTATTTTAATGCTCTTCAGGATTTATTTGGGGATGCACTATATTATTACTGTTCTTAGTAAAAATTGACATGTTTGCTTCATTATCTGAAGCAGGATGTGCAGTGATTCAGCTAGAACTCAGGATAAGATGGAGGGAAACACAGCTCCAGCCGTAACATCTGTGTTCAAGATAGAAAGGGAAAGGGTGATGACAGCCATGCCTCCTCCTCCCCTTTCCCCTCCCCTCCCCTCTCCCCCCTCCTAACCCCCTCCTCCCCCTTCTCCCCCTCTTCTTCTCCCCTCCTTCTTTCTCCTTTTTTTGTAATCTGGAAAAAACCATAATTTTTCCAGACGCCCTCTTCACCAAACAGATTTCCGATTATGTTCCACAGTTGGGTTTTATTGATGCTCCCAAATTAAAGAAGTTAAAAAAATTAAACATCCCCTTTTCAGCATCAATATATAATAAAAAATGACAAGGGAATAGGGAGTTAGAAATGACATTTCTATAGTCAATCCGAAGTATCTTTCTCAGGGAATTAAGGATGGAAAAGTGGTGAAGGCAGTGTGTCTTAAGCACACGTTGTAACATTTTCACAAAAAGCACTTAATTATTGCCTTGGAATATACCACATCATGGAAATGTTGCACATAACTGGTATGTGCAACATTGCCTTCATAGTAAGGCAAGTAGAGCATCAGACTGAGCTTCAGAGATATCAGTGGAGTTGTTGCTACACTTCAGCCTGTTTATCATGCCTCCTTATCAGTAGGGCTCATTTTGATTAGTGGCTAGAATTGAGAAAGCCTATGCAAGCATTTTCCACTATTTTTCAGAATTATAATTTAATTCTGGATGATCTCATCTATTCCCATTGCTTTAAATTTAGCATCTGTATTCTGCAATTAAACCTGTTCCTTTTCTGGGGTTCTCTGTCTCAGTGAATGACAACATTCCTGCTCACTGGTCCCAGACAGAAAAGTTAATACACTCTTAAATCTCATTCCTCCATGAATATTGACATCCAGTTAGTCACTAAACCCTTCCTTTATGTTTTTATTATTTATTTATTTATTTATTTATTTATTTTTGAGATGCAATCTCGCTGTATCACCCAGGCTGGAGTTCAGTGGCGCCATCTTGGTTCACCATAGCCTCCACCTCCCGGGTTCAAGCCATTCTCTGAACTTAGCCTCCTGAGTAGCTGGAATTACAGGCATGCACCACCACATCCAGCTAATTTTTGTATTTTTAATAGAGATAGGGTTTCATCATGTTGGCCAGACTGGTCTTGAACTCCTGAAGTAAGGTGATCCTCCCCCCTCAGCCTCCCGCAGTACTGGGATTATAGGCATGAGCCACAGTGCCCAGTCTAAATCCTTCCTTTAAATATCTCTAAACAAAATTTTTTTTCAACATTGTTTGAAGGCAACATCTTTCTCTTTGAAAGAAGGTTCTTAATGGCTGCATACATTTAATGGTATGGATCTTGCCTAATCTAACCAGTTTTTTAAAGTTTTGTTGGAATCCAAAATTATATGCCATTCACCCTTGAACAAAGTGGGGGGTAGGGGCATTGACCATCTGTGCACTTGAAAATCTGCATATAACTTTTAACTTCCCTCAAACTTAATTACTAAGAGCCTATTGTTGATCAGAAGCCTTACTAATTATATAAACAGTCAACGAACACATATTTTTATGTTACATGTGTTATATTCTATATTCTTACCATAAAGTAAGCTAGAGAAAAGAAAATGCTATTAAGAAGATCATAAGGAAGAAAAAAATATATTTACTATTAAGTGGAAGTGGATCATCATAAAAGTCTTCATTCCTACTGTTTTCACACTGAATGTACTGAGGAAGAGGAGAAAGAGGAGGGGTTACTTTTGCTGTCTCAGGGGTGGCACAGGCAGAAAAGGTGGAGGATGTGGAAGGGGAGGCAGAAGAGGCAGGGATGCTCTGTAACTTCACAGAAATACATTGTAATTTTTGTCTTCCTGTTTTCTCTAAAAATGTTTCTATATGGTACCAATTGTTCTTCCACCATTTGCTTTAGTTTCATTGCCCATATTGTAGAAAGATCAACGTCATAAAAGAGTAAAAATTAGTCTTGAATAAATCAGAATCCTTCTGCCAGATTGTCTCATGTTAACTTGTTTTCTGGCACTGCTTCTTTTACATCTTCCTCATTGTCTGTCACTGATTTGGAAGCACTTATCTCCCTCTAGTCATCTTCCATTAATTCCTCTGGTGTGGTGTCTACTAGCTCTTTGTTTTCTTCAGGATTCATATCTTGAAACCCTTTATCCCACCCCCCTCTTTGCCATATCGACAATCTCTTTCACAATTTCCTTGATTGACTCTGTCATAAACCTGTGAAGTCATGCACAACATCTGTACACAGTTTTTTTCAGCAGGAATTTATTGTTTCAGGCTTGATGGCCTTTGCAGCTTTTTATAAAACAATGATGGCATCTTCAGTAGTGTAATTTCCCCAGACTTTCCAACATTCTTTACATCAGGGTTTTCTTCCACAGTATTGACAATTTCTTATGTAGAGTACCATGTGTAATAAGCCTTAAAGGTCCTCATGAACCCCTTGGTCTAAAGGCTGAATTAGAGACATTGTCTTTGGGGGAAGTAGACCACTTCAGTGCCTTTGGTATAGAATTCATGAAGTTCTGGGTCACCAAGGTCATTGTTCAATAAAAAAAGAACTTTAAAAGGCAATTTCTTACTGACAAGGTAATTCTTGACAAGGTATTGATCCAGAAAATGTGTTCTTGTTGTCCAGGCCTTCTTTTTGTACAACCACCACTGGTAGCTGGTGTTTATCTTTTCCCATCAGGGATCAGAGATTAGCAGCTTTATAGATAAAGGCAGTACTGATTATAAACCCAAATGCATTTGCACAAAACTGTAGAGTTAGCCTGCCCCTTTCTGCCTTAAATCATGCTGCTTGTTTATCTTCCTTACTAATAAATATCCTTTGTGACATTTTCTTCCAGCATAGGGCACTTTTGTCTTAAAATCTTTTTCAGGTATATATATCATTTCTCCTCAATGCTTTTTTAAATGGCTTCTGGGAATTTATCTGTTGTCTCTTGATCAGCAGAAGCTGTTTATCCTGTTATCTTGACTTTTTTAAGCCAAACCTCTTTCTAAAATATCAAACCATCCTTTGCTGGCATTACATTTATTAGTTTTTTCCTTCACCTTTCTTTTGCTTTAGGTTGCCATATAGTGACTTAGCTTTTTATTGAAGCATATTAGAGCCTATAGGTATACTTTTCTTATGGCTGTCCTGCATCCACAAAAAAAAAAGCTGTGTTTTTAATATGATATAAAAAGGTATTTCGTAAAAAGGGCAAGGTTTTCATGTTGTGTGGCTGCAGTGAGAGCTTCAGTAATTTTCTTTTTCCCATTTATTTATGTATTTATTTACAATGATCCTTATGCTGTATTCATTTATCTTGAAATGTCAGGCAACTGCAGCTGTAGACCTCATTTTGATTATACATTGAGCAATTCAACTTTTTATTGTAATAATTTAACTTTTCTCTGCTTCTTGGGAGTGCTCTCAAGGTATCATAATATCATTCATGGTTTATGGTATTGCACTAAACATGAAAAATGTGCAAGAACTATGAGAGACCACTTTTTACTGCGATAAGCGGCCTACTGCAGGGAACTGCTCATGAGGAGATGGTTAGCATCACCTGGTGTTTTAAGCTAATACTGGCAACTCTTGAGCTCATCTCAACAGCAACAGGAGGCAACTACACAATTGTTACAGTAGCATGGTGTGTACTACAGTTAATTTTATACAGTTAAAATTTAATACTGAATCTTTATATTTATTTACATATCTATTAACTGTGATGGTGCCACGTAGGTATAGTCTGTTCCTGTGTGTAAGTTTTGATAAATTTCAACTTTTTATAATTTGTGTATATTTTGTGTTAGTAAATGACAGCATAGACTAGTATCTAATATCTACATATATTATTTGCATTCATGACATATTTAAACTTTCTTAAATTTTTTATGTTCCTAGGCTACATAGTTCAACTGCTTTTTGATTTATCACAAATCTCCAGAAAAATTTAGTATATTTGTTTTTTAAAACTCATGTACAAGTGGATCTGCACAGTTTAAATTCATGTTGTTCAAGGATCAGCTGCATATGTATATACAGATTTGGATGTGACCTTTTAATTCAGATATGTACAATTCAAGTTCTTAGATGGTCAATGTACATCTCTGGATAATTTTTTTTTCTGGAATTTATGTGGATGGTTTAGTTTTTTTTTTTTTTTTTACTTTTTTTGCTGTTGTGTTTACATTTGAACAACTTGACTGGAATAGAATTTGGGAGGGGAGTTGTCACAGTTTTTAACCAAATGTTCATTTTTTTATAGATAGTATTTTATTGTCTTTTGGCAAGTTATGTTTGAAACCAGACTAATTTTTTTAAAGTTTGTGCCATCTTTATTTCCTTAATTAAGTGAATTATTATTATTTTTTTTTTTTGAGATGGAGTCTCGCTCTGTCGCCCGGGCTGGAGTGCAGTGGCCGGATCTCAGCTCACTGCAAGCTCCGCCTCCCGGGTTTACGCCATTCTCCTGCCTCAGCCTCCCAAGTAACTGGGACTACAGGCGCCCGCCATCTCGCCCGGCTAGTTTTTTGTATTTTTTAGTAGAGACGGGGTTTCACCGTGTTCGCCAGGATGGTCTCGATCTTCTGACCTCGTGATCCACCCGTCTCGGCCTCCCAAAGTGCTGGGATTACAGGCTTGAGCCACCGCGCCCGGCCAATTAAGTGAATTATTTAATGTTTATGTTTTTATTTTAAATGCAGGGGGTGCACATGCATGTTTGTTACATGGGTATATTGTGTAATAATGGAGATTGGGCTTCTAGTGTAACTGTAACCCAAATATTAAACATTGGATAGAATGTTCAGTTGGATAGTTTTACATTTCCTTTCTCATTGGATACAATGTTCAATATTAGATTGGATATTTTTGGAGTCCCCAGTGATGTTAGCCTTATAAAATAAATTAGGAAGATTTTAATCATTTGCAATGCTTTAGAATAGTTTAAATAACAAACTTTCTTAAATTTTATTACATATACTTTAATTTTTATTAAAGTATACATGTGCATAGCTTAAAATGAAAATAGTAGTACATGATTCAAAGCAGATACAATCTTTTGATCATATCCCAAGGGCAACTTCTCAGATGCCAACTCTTTTAATGCTGTCTTCTTTATATTCTGTGTTTCTAAATAAAATACTTGAATGTGTTTGTGGCAGTTATGATGAGGTTTGGCTTTAATACAGATCACAAATGACAGTGGCTTATATAAAACAGAACTTTTCTTCTCTCTCATATAAATGTCTGGAGGGTAGATAGTCCAGGTAGTGTATAGCAGCCCGGCTCTACGGAGTTCTCCATGGATGTTTCTATATTGTGGCTCAGACAGAACATGTCCTTCATTGCTAATGTTACCTTATAGACCAAGTAGCTGCTTCAGCTCCAGATGTTGCATTCCAGCTAGCAGAAAGAAGAATGAGATAATTCCCTGACTGCGTTTTAAGGAAGATGCTGCGAAACTAACACCTGACATATCTACTGAATCGAACTCAGTCATGTTACTGTAAATACCTAGGAGCAAGAGAAGTAGGGAAATGCAACCATGCACCTCCATAGCCCATTACTGTGGGGAAGGGGAGATAGCGATTAGAGAGAAGGGAGTGGTTTTTCCATTTTTATTTCTTGATTTTTCTATTCTAGACATTTTCTGTTAACATGTTATGAAAATGTAGGATTGGGATCTCTTACATCCATTAAATCCCAAGTCTTGATCTTTCTCCTCACCGTTTGTTTCTTCCTCGTATTTTAAAAAATTAAATTATTTATTGTTCACTATTATTTTTACAGAGTAAAGATTGGTCACAGATATTCCATATAGTTTTACATTTCCTTTCTCATACAATTTTTGTTTTTCCTGGAGATAATAAAGTACTTTTCATTTATTCACTTGTTTCTATATCTATCATTGATTTGTCTTTCAATTGTTAAATAAATTAAAACTCTAATAATAAAGTCCAGTATATCAGATAATATATCATTTTTTTTCCCTAGAAGCCACTTGGAGGCCTCGGCCGTCTTGCTTTATTTTACACTAGATGTTCTCTAGGCCAGTTACACAGCTATCATCCTAAGATTTTATTTGCTTTCATCCTGTGAAGTCCCTTCCAGTTTTACTTGTGAAGGCAAACCTTTTCAGCAAATGCTGTCTCTTCTGGCTTCATTTACCTCTTAATATTGAGAGCAGCATTTCTCTATAAACTTCTAGGAATTTGTAAATTTTTTGAGACCTTGAATATAAAAATATGTCTTTATTTTACCTCTCACATTTAATTATTAGCTTGGCTGGTCATAGAATTCTAGAGTTCAAAATAATTTTATCTTGAAATTTTGTTTCCTTATTTTTTAGGTTTCAGTTTGCTTTTCTGGAATTTGATGTCATTGTGATTGACAATTCTTTAAAAGTGACTATTTTTTAAAAAACAGTATTTATTCTGGAAGCTTTTAGGATTTATTTTCTAGAGTTCCGAAACTTTGCAGTGATATACTTCTATATAAACTTTTCCGTTCATTTTCTTGAACATTTGATTGTCTTCATCAGTGTTTAACTCATATCCATGGGTATAAAAACATTATTATGTTATTTCAATGATAATCACCTTGCTTTCCATTTTTCAGAAACTCATATTAATTACACATTAGCACTCTTCTTCTGGAACACATAATAGTTAAACATTGGCTCTCCTAAATTATCTGATTTTTTTCTTATATTTTCCAGTTTATCCTTTTCTGGTTTTCCTTTTTAAGAAGATAATCTTTTCAGCTTTGTCTTCCAACTCCTCTACTGAATTTACACTTCTTTTACTGAAATTTTAAGTTCCAATAACTTTTTGTTATTAAAGTATTTATTAGTGTCCTTTTATTATTTTAAGAATTTAACATTTTGGTTTTATCCTTTTTTTGGTTTTCCTTTTTAAGAAGACAATTTTTTCAGCTTTGTCTTCCAACTCCTCTACTGAATTTATACTTCTTTTACCAAAATTTTAAGTTCCAATAACTTTTTGTTATTAAAGTTTTTATTAATGTCCTTTTATTATTTTAAGAATTTAATATTTTGGTGTTTTGGGAGCTACTGATAATTAAAACTTTGTATCCTAACCCTTTATGTAACATTTCTGATTCTTCAAAAACTTTGTTTTGATGTTTGTGTTTTTGTTGCTGTCTTTCACAGTGGAAACTTTTCCAGACTGTATGCTGTCTTCATATTTAAGAGTGAGACAATAAAATGTTCATTCAAAATTGTGTTTTTAGGCCTCATATAGGATGAAATAGGTGGTTACTGAGGAATTTCAGTGTCTGTGTCATTGTCTAAAGCTTAGTATAAACTTTCAGTCTCCCATCTGATGGTGGAATGGGTCAAAGTCTCATAGCCAGCGTTCCTGGGGGCTCATGATAGAGAGGTGAATGACGATCTCACAGTTTGACTTGCACTTAAATCTCTGTCTTCAGTAACATGCCTCACTTTGTCTTCTGCCATCCAGAGCCTCCACAAATTGTAAATATCTTAGTGTCATCTATGATTGAAAAGGAGGTAGCCATGTTGATATGTGGGTTTGGAGAGGGACTTTAGAGATCTAATATTTAGGCTCAAGTTAATCAATATCTTTTTTATTTAGCAGGCTGTAACCGCCTAGTGGCTTCTTCCTGCCCTGCACAGACAAAGCCAAATCACTGAGTTTAATTGATGCAAGACTGGCTACATTATATGGGAGACAGAGTTATTACACAAATCAATTTTTCCAAAAATTCAGAGGCTAGGGTTTTTCAAGGACACTTTGGTGAGCAAAGGGATGATAATGTGGAAAAATGGTCCTCTTCTGGGTGGGGCCATCTCTCCAGACATGCAAAAACCTGCAAAAGACAGCTCAAGAGACCAATTTTAGGTTCTACAATAGTGATGTTATCTGCAGGAGTAATTGTTGGAGTTACAAATCTTGCAACCTCCAGAATCGTGGCTGATAATTGTATTCAGGCTCCTCACATCCTCCTAATGTATTGGCCATTCATTAGCTTTATAAAGGTAGTTTAGTTTTGAGGAAGGGCTATTATTATTTAAACTATAAACTAAATGTCTTCCCAAGTTAGCTTGGGCCAAGCCCTATAGTAATTAAGAAGAGTTTGTAGGTTAAAGGCAAGATGGGGGTTGGTCAGATCAGATCTCTTTCAGTATCATAATTTTCTCACTGTTGTAATTGTTTCAAAGGTGTTTTCAAGGCCACTCCACTTTCCACTGTTGCCTTCAGTGATACCCATTGCTGCCTCTGATTCTTAAGCTTCCCTGGCCCTTTGAGTTGCAAATCTCTTACTCTTGCAGGCTTCTTCCCCACTATAGGCCCTTAGCAGAACTCCAAAAGCTGAAGCATTCAATTATTATTATCCATCAAAAGATGGATAATGGATAATTATCCATTTTCCAAAACTATATTGACCTATTTTGTCTGCTATTAATGTCTCTTCTATTATCTCTGTGTGTTTGGCTTAATATATATTTAAAATTATTTGCCTTTTATTTTAGTAAATTTCAGGAGGAGTGAAGATAACACATTTCTTCAACCTATGTTTAATTGGAAATTGATTATACCTTAAATATGCAAACTTTAATACTCTGTGGTTTTTATGGGTATAAAACATTTTAGAATTTAGAAGTATATTTTCTATTCAAGTTTACTACCTCTTCCTATATTTGCCATCCTAATTTACTCAGTGAATCACATATTTATTCAATACATTTCTACTCAAAAGTTTTCATCTTTTCCTTAGCTGTCATTATAGCCTTTTTTCATTACTGTTTCTGATGATATATTATTTCTCCATGGTTTTTTGGGGGGTTGAATTTACTAGAGGTTTATCTATTTTTTTGTCCTTTTCTAAGAAACTGCTTTTTGGTTTTATTTCTCACTTCTAGTTTCTTCTGTTAGAAAAATGTACGTGTAGCCACCCAACAGTTCACCTTGCCAGCTGCTTAGATAGAGCCAATTTATTGAGATAGGGTAATTGCAATAGAGAATGAGTTATTCATACCGGGCTGGCTGTTCTGGAGACCAGAGTTTTATAATTACTCAAATTAGTCTCCTGGAGAATTTGGGGACTGAGATTTTTAAGGACAATTTGGTGGATAGGGGCCAGTGAATTGGGAGTACTGACTGGTTGGGTTGGAAATGCCTCCCTATTGAGATGGAGTCTCCATAGGGTTGGAGATGACTGGTTGGGTTGGAGATAACTCCCTATGGATATCAATCCCTGTGATTTCACAGGGAGTCAATGCTGTCTTCTTGCACTGAGTCAGTTCTTGGGTGGGGAGCCACAAGACCAGATGAGCCAGTTTACTGATCTGGGTGGTGACAGCTGATCCATCAAATGCATGGTCTGCAAAATATCTCAGACACTGATCTTTGGTTGCAAAATACTGATGTTATCTCCAGGAGCAATTTGGGGAAGGTCAAAATCTTGTAACTTCCAAATGCATGACTCCTAAACCATAATGTCTAATCTTGTGGGTAATTTGTTAGTTCTACAAAGGCAGTCTAGTCCCCAGGAAGAAGCGGGTTTGTTTGAAATAGACTTTTATTGTCTTTGTTTCAAACTGTAAACTAAGTTCCTCCCATAGTTAATTTGGGCTATGCCCAGGCATGGACAAGGACAGCTTGGAGGTTAAAAGTAAGATGGAGTTGGTTAGGTCAGATTTCTTTCACTGTAATAATTTTTTCAGTTATAATTTTGCAGCGGTGGATTAATATGTATTTACAAATGCATTTACTTTTTTCTTTGTTGTAATGAATTCTTTTTTTTTTTTTTTTTTTGAGATAGAGTCTTGCTCTGTTGCCCAGTCTGGAGTGCAGTGGCATAATCTTGGCTCACTGCAATCTCCACCTCCCAGGTTAATGCCATTCTCCTGCCTCAGCCTTCTGAGTAGCTGGGATTACAGGCACCTGCCACCATGCCCGGCTGATTTTTTTGTATTTTTAGTATAGATGAGGTTTCGCCATGTTATCCAGGATGGTCTCAATCTCCTGACCTCGTGATCCACCCTCCTCAGCCTCCCAAAGTGCTGGGATTACAGGCGTGAGCCACTGCATCTGGCCTGTAATGAATTCTTAACATGAATTTTCTTACGTTTATTTTGTGTGGTTTTTTAAATTATTGAGTTGAATATTTAATTTATTTTTAATATTTATTATACAATAATAAATAATAAAACCTTTAAATTTTCTACTAGGATATTATACAATAAGTGTTTCATTAGGAAGCATTCCTCCCATTACTAATTTATATATTGTATATCATTATACTTTCTAGTTAAAATAATTTATTGCCTCAGATTACAAAAGTAATGCAAACTTGTTTTTAAAATACTTAGAGAAATGATTATATTAGTTTGGTGCCATTTAAAAGTAATCGCAATAACTGCAATTACTTTTCACCAGCCTAATATATTTTTAGGGAGGTTCCAAGCAATAAAAGGTATATAAATAGAAAATAGTATAGCCTGAAGCTGTAAGAACTACTATGAAGCCAGATAAAGAAAGATAAAGGGTTAGGGAATGACAGGAGGGGTAGGGAAGATATATTTAGCTATGGTGTTCAGAAAAGACCCAGGAATGTGACATTTGAAAAGATAACTGATGGATATCCCTGAGCAATGTGAGCATTTGGGTGTAGGGGGTTGTGGGGCAGAACTAGGAATGGCCGGTGTCAAAGTCTCAGGCAGAAATTAGGTTATTTGCACAAAAGCAACGACGTCGGTGTGAAATAAGTACAGTGAGGGAAGAGAAAAATGTTCTTAGATGAGCGATGAAAGATGATTAGGGGGCAGATTATTTGACAATCCATAGAAAGCTGAACTTGAAAACCATCTATGGATATTGAGCAGGAGAGGGAATGCTCTGACCTAAGTATAGTAAGTATTGTGTTTGTTACTAGATATCATGCTGGAGGAATAAAGAAAGCAGGGACACCAGGTAGGAGAATATTCCAGTAATCTAGGAGAGTGACAACGGTAACTTTATCAAATTTGAACCTACACTAGAGATGGTGAGAAGTAGTCAGGTTTACCATCTGATTTGTAGGTAGAGAGGATTTGCTAATAAATTGAATTTGGGGCCTATGCAAAAGAGAGTTAAAGTTACTGCTCAACTTTTCGGCCTGTGCTATGGTGCTTTTGTTTACTGAGAGGAAGATGGGTTGGCCAAAGGCAGAGTTTTGGGTGTCAGATAAATCAATAAATCTGTCTTAGATACTAACTTTGAATTTGTCTGTTAAATATATCCCAGTGGAGAAATTGCTTTGAAGGTGGAATATAAGCATCTGGAGCTCAGGTGAGGGCCTGAGGCAAAGATACAAATGAGCCATCAGCCCAGGGATAGTGTTTAAAACCACGGTCTTGAATAGAACTCCCTGCAGGTATTTTGTAGTGGTGTCTGCCTTTCTGTAGGTAAAAAAGGCAGAACCGGGCTCAGTAATAAACTATATACAGTGATGCTGTGAGTGTGAATTGATTGCCATTTGGGGGTTGATAATTATATTTGGAAAGATGAAGTAGTTGGTTATTTCAACAAAAGTTAAATGATGGGGAAGAAATATTGACCAGAATAGATTAAAGAGAGACTGGACAATCATGAGCCAGCAAGACTCCTTTTGGAGAGTTTTCGGTGAAATCATACTTATAAATATTTTATGGTCAACAGAGTGTGTTGTATTCATCTGTTTTTAGAGCAAACAGTAGGAAGTAGATAATTGGTTATATGTTTTCACTAACAATTATGTGTTATAAATAATTATACAATAAACATGTAAATATATTAATTCAATAATGTGTAAAATAGAATGGATTGGATTATTAATATGCTTGTTATATTTTTATAAATTCCCCTAAATTTTATAGATACAATTTTAATCTTACAAATTATATCTATATACAGAGATATAATACACATAAATACACCTATGTACATATGTGCATGTGTGCTGTGTATGTTATTGTGGGTGGAACTAGCTGGGGCTGATGTTATGGGCAATAAAGGAATTTGCCAAGACAACTGTAGGTAAGGAAAGGCAGATTTGTTAGAGAAAGTATGAAGATATGTTGCATGTTGCAACAGGCAGCACAGCAGAGAAGGGGCTGTCTGCAGAAGCAGGGGCCAGTGGGAAATTGTACAGGGTCATGCTGGAGGGGGTTATGTGTGGAACAGGTTATTGTGCCAGTGGAATGAGGTGGTTGTACCTGTAGGTTGTTTGCAATTAGCCTTCTCTCAGAGCAGTTGTTCATTGTTTTCCCCAACCTAGGGCCCTCCGTGACCTGGGCTTCCTTCCTCATAGTTGCTTACTCATCAGGACTCCATGTGTGTATAACACATATCTATAAAGTCTGATATAATGAGAGAGATTAATTACAATTATTCACAATAATTTTGGTTATATTAATTTATCATTATGTTTTGCGCTATATATAGAATTCTTGATTCAACACATTTTGTCTGCAAACCATATATATGTTCCACTAATGTTTCCTAATTTTTGATATTTTAGTTCTGATATCAAATATCAGTCTCACTCCCTTTACTCAGTGGCCTTTGGGCTCTGATATTAGGTCAGTCCCCTGGAACTCAGAGCTCCTCTGTTTCCCTCAGCAGGGTGGGAAACAGCTCTGCTACATGTTCATCACATAGGAGCTGTAGCTAACCAGCAGTATCCGGAGTCGGAAGACTCATCACTGTCTCTGCCCAATCATTCCTTAATCACCCAGATAACCCAGTTGTCTGCATTCTTCCCTACTCTCTGCCAGTCCCTGGTTAATGTTCTCAGGCTCCCTCTTACCTCTCTGATGTTTCTAAAAACTCCTTATCTCTTTTGCATAGCAGCAGCGAGAAATCTGGCATTTCAGTTCTTTGCTATTTCATCCCTGCCCTGGTCATATTTCCTCCCCATCCCACTGTCAGAAGGAAGTTGGTTTCAGACTTTCCCCTTCTACTCTGTGTTATTTTACTTGTACCTTGGACACAAAATTTATTGCTTCAATGTCTTTGGTAGAAAGAGCCACACGTGGTGAAATAATCTCTATGATCTGAGTCATTATTTGTGAAAGTAGAGAGCTCTCCACAGCAGGGGGGTCCTGGACAAGTTGATATTTTACAGTCGAATGCAAACTTTTATAAGAAACTCTTCTCATCTCTGTAGCTGTTTGAGTAACTTTTCTTATGTGAAAAGCTGTCTGTACAACTCTCCCCATCTTTACAGCTGTGGGATGTCTCTAGGTAAGCACAAGCATAACTTTTCTTGTTTATGTAATTGTGGGTTTGTTTTAGGTCACTCCCCCTCCCCTTCCTGTGCAAGCTACTACGAAGCCTGCCATATTCATGTCTGAAAAAGGGAGGAACCTTTTTCCTGGGAGCCCACTAATCACAAAAAGAACAAAAGGCTTCTATGCTGGACCTTACCTGCCTGGCCTACTTATCTGTACAGCTGCAGCCTGAGTTTTCTTCAGGCTGCTGTATTTTTGCCTGTAATTGTGTTTTTTCAGAGCTGCTTCTCCGACTAGCCTTAGTTGTCTGCCTATCTGATTTTTCCTTTTCTTCTCCCTCATTACCCCCCTTTAGGAGGAGAGACCCTAACTGCTGTTAGGAAGGTTAGGCAGTGGTCTTTCTAGATAATTCCTGATGGAGAGGGGTGTTGTGTTGGGAACACCAGCTAGGGTTTCTTCTGGGCCTAGTTCAAAGGTCCGTGGAAGAATGGCATGTCCATGTGGGTTCCATTTGCAGCACCACTTGGAGTTTACTAGCCTCTAGGTAAGAGGAAACAATTCGGGTTATAGCATTGAGTATACAGGGTCCAAACTTAACACAAGACATACAAGGAAAAGAGATCCCAGTAAAGGAGCCAACCAGGTCCAAAAAGAAGACTGGAATCTTTCAAGAAGGGATTGTAGCCACCTGGGACTGAAGCCTGCTCTTTCTCTTAATGTGTCAATGATTCTAATTTGATTCTTAAGCACCTGTAAGTTTTCTTCCAATTGGCTAGAGGTGTTGATCCAAAAGGAACATGCTTTATTTAAGAGTACACAGGTGCTGGCCAGGCATGGTGGCTCACGCGCGTCATGAGGTCAGGAGATTGAGACCATTCTGGCCAACATGGTGAAACCCTGTCTCTACTAAAAATACAAAAAATTAGCCGGGTGTGGTGGTGCATGCCTGTAGTCCCAGCTATTCTGGAAGCTCAGGCAGGGGAATCACTTGAATCCGGGAGCTGGAGGTTGCAGTGAGCCGAGGTCATGCCATTGCACTCCAGCCCGGGTGACAGAACAAGATTCCCTCTCAATAAATAAATAAATAAATAAATAAATAAATAAATAAAAATAAGTGCACAGATGCCCTCTTACTTTAGGCTGTAAAAACATCTAGGACTCATCTATTTTGCCTTAGCATTGCCACTGAGGCTACAGAGTTTATGGATTGTTGTTGTGCCTCTTTGGCTCCTACTGTTGCCTTCCACCCTTGTGGCATCATAATAAATATATTAAGTACTGATCTCTCAAAAAGAGAAATACCAGCAAATTAAAATAGGCCTTTGGCTATAGCGTGTCCCATTCCTAGTTTTTCTAGTATAGGATTATTGTGTGCATGTCCTCCCCAGTCCTTTCTCTCAGTTAGATATCCATATGATGGCATGGACATAATAGACCTATGTGTTTAGTGTGCCTGATAGAGGGCACTTTCTAGAAAGGAGCCCAGATTGTGAATTCCACCAGATTATGTTGCCATGTCAGTGGAGTTTGAAAATAATAGGTCGAGGACCACAGCCACTATAGTGCATATTCCACTCCAGTGCCTAGGGAGAATTAGGTGTAACCAGGAACTACAGAGAAAATAAATCCCTGTCCCTTGAAGGGAGGATTCTAGGTTGTTATGTATGAGAGATGCAACTCGTCTGTGCCTTGGCCTCATAAAGAGGTTCCCCTTATATCTAATGGGAGCATCTTTGATATAGAGATAAAAATACAAAGTATAGTCATTTTAGGTGCCATTTGGGACTATATACACTAGGTGGGAAGGATCCTGTTGACAGATGGAACTTTGGAAGATAATATGTCCTGACCAGTATCTCAGTTGATTCTTACTGCAGGGGCTCTCAGTCCAGACATCTCCTTTTCGCCCACAAATGTGTAGGTTATTCCTAGTATCAAATATCTTACAGGGGTCTGGGATTCCCTGAGATGGCATAGTTGGGAAGGACCATGTGTTATTTGTTATTCTGATGTAATACTGGTAGGAGGAGTTACCCAGGGGCTGCCACTCAAATTTAGAATTACAGTTAGGAGGTGTGGATGGGTTTTTTAAGTTTTTCAACCTTTTATCTCACATGTTAGATTAGCTTTCTCCTTTTTTTATCCTCCATACCTCCTCACTTTTAGAGATTGTAAGTGTAATGTTGCAATATTTGAGATTTCCCAGGTATAGAACTTTTCCTCTGCTTTCAAAGCAGAGGGAGGCATTTGCTATTATTCTATCAACTCTACCTAGTCTAAGGATGTGTCTTACCCTAGGGGGATGTGTCTTCCTGGGTAGAATTAAAAGTGCTCCCATATCAAGTTCCATTTATACCTGACAAGTTCTTGATGGTTAAAGGCAAAGCTATCAAAGGGAACCCCAGGACTATGAGTTAAGGATCATCAAGAAGCCTCCAAGTTTCAGTGTTATTAAACTGAGCAAATGGCTCAGGGAAAACCCAGCAATTAGTCTTTGCTGTATAGATGAGCAATGGCTGATACGGTTGGGGTCAAGGGCTAAGAAGCATTCCTGCCTCTAACAGTGAATGCTACTAAGCTTGACAGAAACAAATTTGTCTCTTATCTGTTACTGCCATCCCTGCAATGGGGATAATAACTAAGAAAAATATTACAGCAAGTGAGACTCTCTGTCTGCTATTCCACTCAGGAGGTGCCACAGTGTGTAGCCCTGCTGCAAAAGCAAAGTAAGCAAGATAATTCCTGCAAGTATGGTGTAGTTAATGATTTCCATCTGAATTTCTACCTGTCAAAATATTGGATTTTCCTCTGTGGGGTCTATGGAGTTATGAATTTGGTCCCATGGATAATCAAAGTCCCCCTATAAATTTGCATCAAAAAAAGCTGCAACACCTGACAGCAGATCTCAAAAGGAAAAGTGGAAATGACTGAAAGAATCTGATAGGGTAAAGGTGAGATTGAGTTAGATGGGCAATCCTCACTCATTTACTTATCTTTTGTAATCTTCACTTTAAGGTCCCTGACTACTTCATGTTGGTACCTGGGATGCTCTTCTGGGATGTCAGAGGCTGCTTTCTCTGCTTTCCAGGCTTTGACTTGGGTGTGATAAATCCAAGAGTTGATACTTGCAACCTTAACCGTTGAGAGGGTAGACAAGAGGACAGTGTAAGGTCTTTGCAAATTGGGGTCTAGAGAAGGGGAAAGAGAGGGAAGAGACTTCACCAACACCATGTCTTCTGGGTTAAATAAGTGTGGTTGTATTTCTTGGGGTTCGGCTTCCAATGGTTGTTTTCATTCCTATTGGAAGTGGGCAAGGGAGGTTATATGTTTAGCTAATTCAGAAGTTTCCTTGTCGAATAGAAAATCATTGGTAAGAAAAGGTCAACCATACATTATTTCAAAAGGGCTTAAACCCAATTTGGAGGCAGTGTTTCTCACCCATAGTAAAGCCATGGGAAGAAGACTAACCTAAGGGAGGTGAGTTTCTTGAGATAGCTTCCTCAAGTACCTCTTTTTTTTTTTTTTTTTTTTTTTTTGAGACGGAGTCTCGCTCTGTCGCCCAGGCTGGAGTGCAGTGGCCGGATCTCAGCTCACTGCAAGCTCCGCCTCCCGGGTTCACACCATTCTCCTGCCTCAGCCTACCGAGTAGCTGGGACTACAGGCGCCCGCCACCTCGCCCGGCTAATTTTTTGTATTTTTTAGTAGAGACGGGGTTTCACCAGGTTAGCCAGGATGGTCTCAATCTCCTGACCTCGTGATCCGCCCATCTCGGCCTCCCAAAGTGCTGGGATTACAGGCTTGAGCCACCGCGCCCAGCCCCTCAGGTACCTCTTAATGACATCATTTGTTTTTTCTACTTTTCATAAAGACTATGGTCTAGTATTATATGCCTGGTGCTTTTGGGTAACAGACACATTAAATGAGGGGGCCATTGTCACTTTGGAGGTACTTGAGGAGTCCAAAGCAAGAAGTTATCTCATTAATTAGTACTCTTACCACCTGAGGGGACTTTTCTGTTTGACATGGAAATGTCTCCACCAGTTAGTCAAGGTATCTATCTATACTAAAAGATATGGAATGCTCGTTACTTTTGGCACATGGGTGAAGTCTATCCACTAGTCTTCTGCCAGATAACTTCCTATCCTTTGAATTTGGTGGGGAAGGAGCTGCCTGTTGAGGGGATTATTTTTAAGGCAAGTTTCACAAGCATTAACAAGCTGTTTGACCATTTTAGTAGGTTTTCCCCCCAAAACAATCTTTGAGTGCATAGGTAAGTCTTTTTTTTTTTTTTTTTTTTTTTTTTTTTTTTTTTTTTTTTTTTTTTT